>NW_010256177.1:85087-102008 GCF_000690775.1 Eurypyga helias
TCTCTCTCTCTCTTTCTCTCTCTCTCTTTCTCTCTCTCTCTTTCTCTCTCTCTCTTTCTCTCTCTCTCTTTCTCTCTCTCTCTTTCTCTCTCTCTCTTTCTCTCTCTCTCTTTCTCTCTCTCTCTTTCTCTCTCTCTCTTTCTCTCTCTCTCTTTCTTTCTTTCTCTCTTTCTCTTTCTCTCTATGTATATATAGATAAATGTATAACTTCCGTTTAATGATAGGCCAGCCTAACTCAGCTTTACTTCATATCTGTTTCAGGCAAACAGCATTCATGTGGATAGGTCCAATAGTCCAGCTGATACACTGCAAGGACTTCTCTATTTTTCCTCTTTATTTAGTGTTCTTGGTAAGCTTGGCTGTGTGAAGAGTTTCCCTTTAGGACTCCCCGCATTTTTTCCTTCTTCCTATTTTTTGATTAGGGTGGATCCACACCTGACATTGTGAGCATCTGAGCTTCAGTAACTTTAAGTCCCACTTCAAGTCTTACTGAGTTCTAACACTTCCTGACAGATTGGGGCAACCCTGTTATATACCCTCTGGGGAACTGGTAAATCTTTTTGCCCTTCATGATAGCTGCCAAGTAGAAAGAGATGATTGCACATCTAGCCTCACTTTGGAAATTACCTTACTTCAGGAACATGCTATTTCTCTCATTTGATATTAAATCTTTGCCAGAATCCAACAGTTTCAGATGAGCCAATTTTCTGAGATAGAAGAGCAAGAAAAAGTCAAAGGTATCCCTCTTTTTTTTTGGTTGTTTTTAATCTTGGCATTCTGTTCATGGAGAGATCTTTGTTGCCAACATGTCTGCTGCTTCTCTATCTCTCACCCTTCAGGTTTCTTAAAATAGCTAAGAACATAGAGTTTCTAAGCCCGAAAAACACACTTACTGGGAAAAAAGGGTCTGTATGAAGTTAAAAAATATATATTTATACTGTAAGCCCTGCAGCCTGGCTTCCTGCCCACGTTTGGGCATCTGTGCTGTCTCTGGATACCTCAAGTGACACATGCATGCCAGATCCGAAGAGGAAGAAATAAAGGGCACTGCTGGTTCAATACTGAGGCCATGAACACAGTGCAGTATCTTTGTGAGGTAGATTTTGCCACCATTGAATTCTGTTCATTATCACGGGACTCTGGAGGGTAGGGTTCAGTCTTTATTTTCTGAAATTAAAACTTCTTTCATAATACATACTGTCACATCAAGCAGAATTCATTCATTCTTTTCATTGTCTCACTGGAGATAGTCTGGAGTACATTTTCAGGTAAGCCCATCCTCAAGTGCTAATCCAAAGGAAGACATTCAGGGTATGGCAAAAGACAGTATATCTGATATGTTATTATCTAAGTTAAAGTATCTAGTGTTAGTACTGAACTCATGGAAATAGAAACAAAAAAGAGCATAGCAATTCCTCAGTTCCAGGCACAGAAAGCAAATTGTCCTCTGAAGGAGGTGGATGGGATCTGAGAAGGAAAAATTAAAATTGGAAGCAAGAATGTTGGCATACAAGTGAAAGGATAGGAAGAGAAACTATTGATACTTATTATAAGCTTCAGAAATGCATAAGGAGTTTGGAGGGTTGAAGGAAGAGTAACTGAGTTCAGGATCCAAGATGCATGCTGTTTCATTTCCCTGAACTCCTTCTGTCTTCTCCCTTTGACGTTTTCATAGATTTCACAAAGTATTTTATTTATGGTCAACAGAGATGAATATTCAGCAAGAAGTAAAGGGAAGTTCTTCCCAGGCAGAGGAGTATGACTAACCCTCTTGATTGCCCTAAAGGACAGTCCTGAAGCCCCCAGCAGCAGAAGACTCTCTGTGACAAAAAGATTTCTAATAGTACTGCTTGCCCTTGGCCCATCCCTTACTAAGTGGAAAGACTTGGTGACCAAGGCTTTCGGACTTCACAGGGTTTATGCAAAACAGAACTGTAAAAACATAAAGACTGTCAGCTCCAGAGATATTTTTATCCTCTCTGCAGGATTCAAGGATATGGAAAGAGAAGTTAGCAGATTTATGGTACAGAGTTAGGAACCAGTTCTGCACTGGCTGAAGAGCTTGTTGAACTTGTACAACGCAGAGGGTACAGGCTAGGTGGGTTTTGCCATCTGCTTAGAAAGAAAAGGCAAGGGAGAATTTTAACAGCTGTTTGTTGAGTCAGATACTCATCCCTGATTGTTTGTGCCACAGTGGCAGATTACTGCCAAAGAAATGCATCCCCTGTTGCTTAATAGACCTGACCTGGATGTTGTAAAGTTACACCTGCTGGAAACAAGCCTTATGATACACTGCTCATAAAATGCCAGTGATTCTACTAGAGAAATGTCCTGAAATCAGCACGTTGTGTTCACCCTTGTTTCTTTTTGTAGCTAGTAGCGATATAGCAGGCAGCGGCAGGGATATATCCCAGCTAATTCTACAAGGTGATTAGGGCCTAAGTATGATGCTCCATATTATCTTCAGGTTTCCCCTGAGTATGCTCAGTTTTGTTGGGTATGACATACTGCATGTGAGTCACTCGTATTCTGCATGAGTCATATGTTGAAGTGTGAAAGCAGTGCTGTATATCTGCCATTGTTACCCGTTGCTCAGCTGCTGCCATACCACATAGCTCAAGCCAATTGAGCTCACCTTCCCACTTTGAGCCAGCTCGCATCAGCTGCCTGAGCCCTTTAATTGGGATCTGAGGTGTTGCCCAATATATAGCTGTGATGTATGTGTTTGGACTTTGTTTTACGACTCTGTGGGTAACCTCCAATCATTTTTCTGAAAGGATTGTGAAGTGTCCAGAAAACCTTTAAGCATCTTCAAAGTCTTTCTTTTTTAAAAAAAAAATAAATATATATTTAAAAATATATAATTTAAGTAGTCTTAAATAATTTAAGTAGTCTTTCATAATATACACACCTGTAGCATTAGGTAACATGTTTGCCTTCCTCATACACTCGACATGGTAAAGCTACAACTCTGCTGTGTGTTTGGTGGATTGCTTTAATATCAGGTGAATCAAGAATGGTTAACAACTTCCAAGTTGGGGAAACTCTGGTGCAGTCATACCCTGGAGGTCATTAGTCAAACAGGAAACATCCATTGTGGACTAACTGAGGTGTGTTTGGTTTTTTTCACTCATGAAAAAAATAGACCTTCGGTTTATAGGTGAGTGTCAAGAAGTTGGAGAATTGATTTTGACTGCAGCCATCAAGCTGTTCCCTGTTGTGGCTGTGGTCATTGCATGGAGCACTTAGTTATTTGTGACATAGAAATTTTGTTCCGGTTAGGTGGTAATTAATGCTTCTGAATTAAATCTGTTTAACAAAGAATACAGAGCAGAGTATAGTTATATTATACCTGTCATTTGTAAGTGTCCAGTGATCCTCCAACATTGTGTGATTCATGGAGCTGAAAGAAAAGATTTGCCTAAAAAATTATTACTGCTCATTCTGCCTGCAGAATCCCTTAATTCCTGTTACACATGTCAGCATATTATGACTGGGAGCTGTCAAATTCTAATGACTAAAATTTCATTTTTCTGTCTTCTCATGCAGTGTTTGAGAACTATAGGTGGGGAATAATTCCCTCACTAAATTTCTTCAAATGGTAAACTCAACTATTTGTGCTGTCTCTCTCTCTCTGTTTCTTTCTAAATTTGTGTTTACATTACTGCCTTTCTCTTTCCTTATGTTTCTCTAAGAGAAAAAAATTGATTTCCTTTCCAGAACCACTGTCCATTTTAAAGAACATAATCTGAGTTGACAGCAGACAGATTTGATGCAAAAATATTTCTTTACCCACTGATTTGATCAAAACATGGATTATTTAAAAGAAGGAGGAGGAAGAGGGAAGGTTAGTAGGAAAAAAATGCACAAAAAACCTCCTACCATTTCATGTGGTTAAGTAACCTTGACACTGGAAAATATTTTTCCCATCCTCCTTGAAATAGGATTTTGTTGACACAATGTTCAATAATAGAGATACAGGACTAATGTTAACATACTGCAAATACTGCACCAAATAGTATCTATTGATCCACCTGTTATTATGCTTGTTACTGAAATGCTGTATGTAAAGCAAAGGAAACCAGTTTCCAATTTAAGTCATTAATAGATTGGTTTTGAAATTTATGTTACACGTGTCCAACAAATCAAGAATAAAAGCATGTGAAAGGCTATGTAGTCCGTATTGAATTACTCATTCTTTCCACAGTAAAAGCCTTTCGCTAGAGATTGACCAAAGAATTTTAAATATCTCATTATATACATGTCATTGTTCAAAGTGTCCCTAAATGGGATTAAACAATAGTCACTCAAGAGTTTCCTGCAATGTCTATTCCTCCTCTCATCCCCCTTCCCCTCCTCACCTTGACTTAAATTAAGGCTAATGATATGTTTTCAGTGTAAGGTAAAAGAAGGATTTTCCTTGAATGACTTTCCAACATTTTCAAATCTAATTCATTGTAAGTACTTCTATCAAATGATTACTTATTTCATCTCATTGTCTTAGAGGATTTAACTCTAAAACACACATGTTTGATATGGACTTAATGACCATGTTATAAACTGAAACCAGCTGCAGCAGTATTCACCTACAAATTTCTGTTTGTGCTCAGAATTAAAAATTATGCTAGGACTATTTTTCAGATAATAATATATTTTTATTTAACTGCTGTTTTTCCCCGTATGTGTACTAGTTTATCTTGGTTGCTGATTCCTGAATAAAAGGGAGGAGATAGCCTCATGGGCCACAGGTGAAAGGGAGGAAGGGGAACAGCAGAAGGAACAGTAGAGAGAGTCTGGTTTTGGATATATGTCTATTTTTTGAGTAGCAATCCAATGACATTTTTAAACAAAAGTCCTAGTTCAAGAACCATTCCCCTTTCCTAATCCTATGTAAAAAATATTTTCACAACAATAACCATAGTAGCACTAAATATCTTTATAGAGAGGGAAGCAGCAAATAATTTTGGTTTCTCACCAAAAAAAAAAAAAGTTGGGATAATTAAGGTAGCGAACATATTGCGCTGCTATATTGGTTCAGTCACCTGATCTGTCTCTCCGATCACTATTTGCACGATATACAAGGTTTTGACGGGCTTGTGATAGACTGCTGTCTGAAATTCTTTAATCTGGGTCTCCTGTTTGGCAGTGCAGCAGACTTTGCTATTTTGGGTTTTTGAAACAGAGCCATACTCTGGGAGGATAAGAGATAGCTGTGACTCTGTACTGACTCATCACTATGAAGGAAAGCCAGGTAAACTTAGACCCGACAATGGTCCCATTGGTGCTGACACTTGCACAGATGCGCAGCAGAAGTAATCCCGCTGAAATCTGTAGCGTTACACCTGCATGCAAGCCTGGATAGATCTGAGAATCAAGCCCAAATAATTTCAGTTTAAGGATACCATAAGCATAAAATAATCATTTAAGCCTACATGAGGTATTTGTGGAAATATGACCTTTCTTAGGCTTTGTTTCAGGAGGTGAAATTTCTGAAGTCCCTGCTGAGGACAGTCTGTGCTGTTGCATCAAGGAAAGACTTTATAACTGGAAGGTAGATGCTGCTGAGTCTGTCTTTGGCTCAGAAGGAGAAAAAATTCATTAGCCACTTACTCGTAACTCAAGTCTCCCTATGATAAGAAGAAAACCTTTGCCCTCTGCTCCCCAGTTACAAAAGATAGCGAGGAAGACTGAGTTTTATTAAACAGAAACACAAAAGAAAAATTAAAAATCTTCTCATTTTGTCCAAGCACTAAGGATGCGAGGAATGGTTTAAATAAAAATACAACTGCATAATCTATTCAAATCTGTATTTTACTGTAGTTATTTGCATCCTGAATTTGAGTTTAGTTGAATGTGGATTTCTTCTTAGTGACTCTTGCTATACAGGTTGTACAGAACTCTCCAGAAGACTGAAGGATGGAAGTCCAAAAAGGGGAAGAACTCGGGGCACAAGGGCCTTGACCCCATGGCTTTTCTAGCTGGGTCTGTAGACATTTCCTCAAAACTTTTTTTCCTGTGTGACTTAAGAATGAAAACTGACTCGCTGGCTTTCTATGCATGGGTTTGAAAAGGTGCAGTGCTGAAGGTAGGTACCATTTAGGAGGTGACAGCTGCCAGTTCCCTGTTGCTTTCATTTGCAGAGTTTTATCAGGCCTTTCCTCTGTACTGTATGTTTTTTTCATCCAGAGCATTGAAATAGTGTTTAAAAACCTTAACTTTGCTGAGGAGATGAAGAATGAATCTACAGCTAAAAGGGCAAGTGGAGTCAGGAAAGTTTATATGAACATACTATCAACAAGAAAGATCTCTAAATCTGTCTATACATGAAAAAAATAACTAAATACTGTTTTCCTTACTTTGGTTTGAGTCTGTTAGTTGTGTTTATCTCCTGCTTCTGTGCACAAGACGTATAAAGAACCTCGCTTCTTTTAAGGGGCAGCATACAGCTGAAATCCATGGGGCAGATCCTTTTCTTCAGCACTTACCCTGGCTTCATATCCGCCTCTGACGTTCAGCTGAGGGCGCAGTTACTTGAACATTGTTTTGATGGCAAAAACCGTTTTTGACATTCGTTCCCCACTCCTGCTCTGCAGTTTGCTGCATTCTAGGTTGAACAAGACCATTTGTGAAGATGCTCTGTGAAGTGACTCGTTGGCATAGCTTCTCTTTAATTGGGGTTTGCCACTAAAGCAAAGAGCGTGTTGTCAAGGACTGCTTCTTGCTCACATCAGAGAAGCTTGTGAGCAATCAAAGTAAGCTTCCCCCACTGCCCCCTCCTGCTCCTCTTAAATAGAAAACCAGAAAATTTGTTGCAGGATTTTTTCTGACTGTTGTTACCAAACAAGAATGACTTTCAAAGGCTGTTCCTATAAGGCTGGGTTATTCAATACTCCCTTACTTCTATAGACTCCTTGAGATTTCCCTTGCAAGTTACAATGAAAGGTATTAGATCCCAACAAGCTTACACAGATTGTTATCAAAACAAAAACAGTGGGGGAAAAAAAAAAACACACAGATTTTGTACTGTATATGCCCCAAATCAACTTTGAATAAAATTGCTGATTTTGTTTTGTAAGAGACACAATTTGCTAGTTGTGAATGTATAGGGCAAGTGCCTTGTGTTTCTGAAAGTGCCTGCGAAAATGGAAAGATTCACAGGGTTTGCAATGAATGTTTCTCAAAATTTGCATGAAAGTGTGTAATTTGCCTCTTGTTAATCGTTATTTTCCTTCTTAAAATATTTCAGTCGAGTAACAGCAATGATAGTATGATGTGGATTAGCTTTACATATTTGTTTACATTTAGTATTTATATTGCAGTCAAGTGTAGCAGCTCTCCTCAGGGACTGATGTCTGTTCACTGCCTCCAGTGCAAACTGCTGACTGCTTTTGTCCTGATCTGGTTCTTGCAGTGGATGCTCTCATGCTTGGGGTTCACTGCTGGATGGGAGCACGGATGATCAGCATCTTGCAGCTCAGGTCTGGAACTCCTTACCTTAGAGACTTTACAGGAGCTGGTCCTCAAATGCTGCAGTGCACCAAAGATTTACATGTGCTCTGAACGACCTATCTGAGTTCAAGCTAATCTTTGCAGGATTAAGATCCTGAAATTTAAGTCACCAGCTCATGCAGCATGAATGGCAAATGATCTATACAACCAGGCTGTGAACAACATAAAAGCTGGAACCTCTTGCTCCTAGCCTGTGAATGAAGTAACAGATGCAGAAGACGACGGGCTTCAGTTCACAAAGAAAGAAAGATTCACTAATCGTAAACAAAATGGGGGCAAGAGAGGACAGGGTGGTGATGAGGGTGAAGAGAAACAAATTATTAATAAATAGTTTCAATTGCTCAAATATTTCTTTGCTGTCAGGATGTAATTTAACTGCGTGGCATTCAAAGTTATAGAGCGGCTGTGCTACAGAAGGAAATGAGCATGTGAGCTCCAAAGGCAGTAAGCAAATCTGTGAAGAAATCATAGCCCTAATGTAAAATTTATAGGGACTTATTTCCAAGGAGGTAATAGTGTACAAATTCCTCAGGACCAAAGATGAGTTAAAGGAAGATATCATGCAGGAGGACAGTGTAGAAAACAACCCATCAGCTGCTACCCCATGTGACAGACCCAGAGGCAGCTCCAGAGCCATTAACACAACTGCCTGGGGAGTTTGACAAGGAAAAAGATTCTGACACTGGAATAATATCTGCCAGCACTTGGCATCTGTGTCCCATGACGGCCAACCATCCTCCATGGGTACTGAGCCCACTGCTGGAAAAGGGAGGAAAAGGAGAGCAGTAGCAGAATATTATCTTTTCTCATATGAAATCATAATTTTCAGGGTAATTTCAAATCAGGGCCTGGAAATGAAAATAATTTTGTCTATGCATATTTGTAATTTATATTTAAAAAAATAGCAAGTATCAAAAATGCATATTTGAAAAATATTCTGGGATATTTGATTTTATAGATATAACATAGTGAGTGACAAAAATCATTGAAATGATATTTTTGCAGCACCCAGGCTACACAGAACATACATGACCTGACGCTGTGCTGGCGCAAGTTTCTAATTTCTTGGGTAAAAATTGTTCTGGCTTAAGCAAAGTGTTTGGTTGTCATACACATTTTTCCTGTTTGCAGTCAGATCAATAGTCTGAACATCAGATAAAACACAGTAGGAAGTTAGAAGTGAATCTGGCAGTTCATATGCAGACATCACTGGTATTTGGGAAATAGACGGGACTAGAAGCAATTTCCACTTTGAGAAGTGGCTCTTCAGCTGAGATACTGTAAACAGTGAAGCTTGGACACTACCCAAAATTCTGCAATGCTTCGCTTACAGGGAATACCCCAAACCCCTTGGAAATTGGGTCACCTGGCACTGGGAAAGGTGAAGACTCTGGTTTTGTGTATGTTGGCTATTTAAAATCTTGGTCCACCACTTTATTCTAATGCCAGAGTTTTTCTGGATAGTTTTTCTCCTGCTACTGAATCAGGCCCTATGAACTCCCTGAGAGATATGACCGAGTGCTTGTGCCCATGGCTTCTGATGCCCGAGTGAGAGACTGGTCTAACAGGTCCAACCGCTATAGACTTTTGGTTAAACATGTACTTTCATAAGCTTTTGGGGCTAGTATTGTTTTTGAAAACCATCAAAAATGCCTGTAAATATCCTTTGAGCCAATATGCATTTTTTATCTCAACTCACATGACTGCCTCTGCAGCAGCAACACTTGCCCTGCTCTCATCATCCTAGGAGGATACGGCCTGAAGAAAGGGAACGTGCAGGATTTGACCTCGCTTGAGCCAGCGTCCCCTTCCCACCTTCTGTTTGAAAATGACCCACCCCTCCGCTCCCAAACTGTTTGTCTTATTTGTTGCTCTTGTGACGCTGAAAGAGCTCCCTGCTCCTCGTGGCTGCAATTACCATCATGGCTGAACCACCGGTGCTGGAAGTAAGAGTCCGGCCCTTGAGAATAGAAGGCTGTAGCCTCTAGCATGTTCTTCCAGTCCACTGGCGTCTTAACTAGACAGCATTAGTTTTAGCATAAAATCCATATTTCTGACCTCATGGAGGAGCGAGGCAGGGTCTGTTTTCTTTTTCCTTTTACCAACAACATCAAGCAGCCTGACACAAGGTTCACAAGGTTAAAGATTGTTTTTCAGTCGGCTTTTTGCCCCTGTGCCTGTGGTGTTTACCTGTACCCTGTGAAGGGTGTGGTTCACTCTGTAACAGCAAGAGGTAGTGAGAGAATAACCCTATTTGGAGAATGATTTATTATTTAAATGAGATTTTGTGAATTAAAATGATGAATCCGGTACAGTCCCCTTCTGAGTTTTAAACATTGTTTCTTCGAAGGCATGAATTTGCTTTGCAAAGGTTTCTTGATCTACTGTAGACGGTTTTCCTACTTATGCTACATGGTGACAAAACCTAAAGAGGGAGTCAGATGTGTGCTCTACAGTACTTGAGAATTTAAGTTAAATCTGTAATTTTTCCCCCTGCATTTCCTCAGAGAAATTAGCTATTCTATTCACTGCATAAATTTTCAGGTTTTGCTAGCACGACACTCAGGGTGTTGAATTTTTTATGACAAAAATGCTGTAATAATTGTTGAACAGATGTAAGTGTTGGAGAGTGGGCTCTGGCAGACCTCATGAAACCTCTATTAGCAATTTAACCCTGTCGTTACTTGAATGAAATAGAAGCAGAAAAGGACATAGTTTTGAGCTGTTTCATTTAGACATACCCAAGGGGTTCCCAGGTGGGGGTAAATGACCTTTAATTAGACATATTCTTAGTGAAAGCAGAGATAAAAAACTCTTAATGAGCACTAACTCCATACTACAGCACTGTTAGAACTTTCACTGTGATGTGAGGAGCCAAGAATAATTCTGGATGGAGATATCCCAGTCCAGTGATCTGTGCTGTCTGAAGTGTTCATGGGGCCTAACCCTCCAATTTTAGGTCAGTCTCTGTAATACGCCTCCCCTTTGCTGTGACTGAAATAGCAAACAAAGACAAGACTGCAGCGTAGTCACGGGATAGAGCCTGTGGCTACTCCAGAGTACCTGAGGGAACTGCCTTGGTACCTATCCTGCAGATAGATGATGTCAAAAGAAGGCGTTTTTCTGTAGCTTTGTACCTGAAGCCGAGATTTCGTGTATTTGTGTGTAGAAATACAGACATGCGCAAACACACGCTCATACATGTACTCACGTAAAAACACCCATTTCCTTAAAAAAAAAAAAAAAAGCATGTGTTTAAAGCTAGAATTGGTAAAGAACTCTTATCTTGAAATAATATCTTGTGTTTGATAGAAGACAGTAACTGGTAAACTGTATACTTATGGAGTCCAAAGACCAAATTGTCTGTGCGTGGTGGGGAGAGCCACATACATACAACTGCACCATGCATGGGCAGTGTAAAATATAGGGTTGTTTTGAGATATTGTTATGCACATGTGTTCTGAATTTTTCAAATAAGTGGATAGGTTAGGTATGGTGGATCACACTTTGCTATTGCAATTCCTGTTTGTAAAGGAGCTTAAAGAAATAAATTGTAAGTTAGGATCTAGAACAGAGGTAAAGACGCAGAAGCCTATCCTGAGTGATGTTATCTATCTCAAGAACTAAGTTACTTTTCTCATTTTTGGTTCTAGAGTACAAAAGGTTAAAACTTGTTAGGGTTTTTTATGTGTGTTAATATATATAAAATCTATGGGTGTGCCTGCTCCATCTGCTTTTGTTTTACATGTCCCTTTGGTGCTTAGTGAGACACAGGAAACTTAAGTGCAGTGGCTCAGAAGTTTTGTGGATAAAACCAGTCAAATTATATTCTGGCTCTAATTTATGGCACACACAGTAGTGTGCATCTATAGGGCAAGTTACTAAAACAAATAAAAATCCCATATATTTGTTTAAATATTTTCATGAATTAGATGTGCTAACTGTCCTTCTCTGGAATGACACTGTTTTCAAAGACTGGAAGGATGATTTGACACCTAGCTATTTCTTCATACACATTTACCCAATCAATTAAGTTAGTGAGTGTAAAAGAGGTATTTTCGGTGCTTCTACATTTTCAGGAACATATTCAAGCATTTATAGATGGACTGCTTCAGAGACATACTTTCACAGCCCTTCCCTGTGTGCAGCTTATTTGCAAACTGACATTTTTTCTGTTTCTTTTTTGTTGTTCTTTCATATGCAGTATTCTCAGAGCCTTATAAGTAGAACAATCTTAAATAGCAATGAAGCAATGTCCGGTAGAAGTGCAGCAGAAGCCAAGATAATAGCCTAGAGAAAATGTCACTAGTAGATTTGATTATGTTTTCAACTTACCTGCTGCTTATTACCTATATAGATATAGCAACTCAAAGAGTTTGTTTTGAATGATTTATTGGAGAGATACTGTTCTCATCCCCAGAACACAACATTTCTAGTTACACTTTCATTCCAGGTTTAAAGAAAGAATTGCTGTACTTGGCAAGGTGCTCAGAGTGGAGATGGGGATGGTCTGTAAGGTGTCACTCTGTAAAGCTGATGTGATGTTGTCATGATTTATGGAAGAACACATGCAAAACTTGCTCTACGGTTGAATTCCCCCTCACCCAAAACAAAACCCCAAGCCCAAAATGTGACTTCTGACATTGCGGGATATCGAATGTCTTTTGCAAATTTGGATGGTCAGATCTGCTTAGAAAAGGCTGATTTGGTTTGCTAGCAATTTTTCAGTCTCTATTACGTCTGGTTTTATTTCCCAAGCTTTGAATAAGTTCTTTATCTCACCCAGAATCCTTGAGAGACCCTTTGTACCTATTACAGCTATTTACATTATTTGTTTAAATAAGAAGAATATTTAGGAAAGCATGAGATATCTAAAGCTGTCTAGCTTAAAAGAAGTTGGATATCTGAAGAATGGACTTACAAGTTTGAATTCAACCTGTGTTTTCCTTCTCCTGATTTCCTGCCCCAGACAGAGTTTAGTAACCTGGTGGAAGTGCACTGGGCATTGAGCTAAAACTACACGTCACTGACAGGTACACTCCAGCTATGCAAAATAGAAAAGGTATCTTCAGTAACTGTCTTGTAAAACTGGCAGCAGGGAATATTGCCCTCTAGAAGCAGATGTATGTGTTTTTATTGCTTAGCGCTGCACGAGAAGAGTTAGCAGAAGTTAACTTTACAGATATATTTTATTATTCTTCTTGTCAATAATCAAACATATAAAGAGTGTATATTGATAGGAAAGAGCAAAAAAAACCCACAAAAATTCATCTGATATTTATTACCTTTCTTGGAACACTTGGAAACTGAAAAACGAGAAGGAAGCCGGGGAGCAAATGCACTTGTCACTGTGGCAAGGACTGTGTAAAGATACTAGAAGGCAGATGCTGTTGTGCGAGCTCATGATGTGAACAGATGAAGAATGACTCAGTTTTACTCAAAACAACAGTGTCACACAGGTGCAAAGCCAAAACTCTACCTATGCTTCCTAAAGGAGCATCCAGGTAATTTCTGGTCCCGCACATATAGTACTGCACTTGGACACCTGTGTGCTGCAGCAGATTGTTTGTGCTGGGTTGGTATTCTGAAAATGAACCTTTAGTTAACAACAGTGAGAAGTCATGGGCAGCATATTCTCTCTAAGGAAGGGTGTAGGAATGTGCTACAAGACTAGGGAACAGCTAGTGAGCTGGAGGCTTTTCGCCAGTGACACTGGAACCTGAACGCTCATTAAGCGGGTGAGAGGACTGCAGCTACGGGTTGACCATCAAGCACTCTCAGTAGCAAAATCCAGTATCTGATATGCTCACAAGCTGGAACCCAAAGAGAAGCAGCCCTTTTCCTTTTCTGAAAGGCCTGTATGCCCCTTGCTCGAGGACTGAAGGAAGGGAAATATAGCATAATATGTTCCTGAGACCAGGTCATTACAAAGCTGTAGATTAGAAACTGTAAAAATAAGAGTCCTAAGGAAATGGCACTTAAGTTAATGAAAACTAGAAGACTCTTGTCATAAGTCAGAGAATTAATCTACAGAAAAAGTTCAAACTTCATTTTAATCATGTCATCTGCTTATAAGGGTTGACTGAGTGGTTAATGCAGATAAAGAATATATTCCCAGAATTTCAGCTGTAATTCAGTTCAGCCTAACTGGAAAGTGATCTACACTTTGAAAAAGTTTAGTTACTGATTTTCAGTGTTTATCTTTGCCCTCTAGCAACCAAATCAAAGTGGGATTCGCACATATAAAAACCAAGGGAGGGGGGGGGGAAAAGTGAAAACCAAAGTCCAGGCCTCAAAGAACATTGCCAGTGAGGCCATTCTGTTAAACATGTACAAAATTGAGGGATGGCGTGGGGAAAACCTCAAGATCAAGACCTTTTTCCTGGCACTTTTGGTTCCGTACTCAGGTGTAAGATCTATTGTCAAACACAGCATTTGCATTTTTGTTTGTATTCGTATGGTCAAAGACAAGGGCATATAAGTCATGGAATTTTGGTGTGGGAGTCTAGGATTTACCTATATTTTTTCTCACCTGTGGTGAATTTACTGGCTTTCTAGTTTGTCATCATATGATGGCTTGGTTGATCAGTGTGCCCAATTGGCCAAGAAGGCCAATGGCATCTTAGCCCGCATCAGGAACAGTGTGGTCAGCAGGATTAGGGCAGTGATTTGTCCTGTACTGGGCACTGGTGAGGCTTCACCTCAAATCCTGTGTTCGGTTTTGGGCCCCTCACTGCAAGAATGACATTGAGGGGCTGGAGTGTGCCCAGAGAAGGGCAACGGAGCTGGGGAAGGGTCTGGAGCACAAGTCCTGTGAGGAGCAGCTGAGGGAGCTGGGGGGGTCTAACCTGGAGAAGAGGAGGTTCAGGGGAGACTTTATTGCTCTTTACAACTACCTGAAAGAGGTTATAGCAAGGTGGGTGTTGGTCTCTTCTTCCAAGAGACAAGAGATAGGTCAGGAGGACTCAGGTTGCTCCAGGGGAAGTTTAGATTGAATATTAGGAAAAAAAATCCTCGCTGAAATGGATATCACACATTGGAACAAGCTGCTCAGGGAGGTGGCTGATTCCCCATCCCTGGGGGTATTTTAGACACGTATGGACAAGGTACTCAGGGACATGGTTTAATGGTGGCATGAGCAGTGTTAGTTTTATGGTTGGACCTAATGTTCTTAAAAGTCTTTTTCAATCTAAAAGATTCTATGATTCTATTCTATGATTCTATGATCTTGAAATTTGACTGTTCTTCCATCACTGTTGCTTCTTGCAGGCATTCGGTGAGGTTTATTTTGGACAAAACGCCTCAGTTGTTATGGGATGAAGGGCAAAAAAATGAGCTAATTTTTCTTCACTGTATGTGAATCATGCCTTGCCTAAGCTCAGTGTAAATCTAGGGTCAGTTGTACTATGTATAAAGCTCTCTTTATACCGTTGGAGCGTGTCTGCATTAGAAGTCTATATTGCTGTAGTTACAACAGCGTAACTTCTCCGGTGCAGGAGTCAGTGTAATTAACGCTGGGGGCACAACAGCCCTATTGGTTTTATTCATAATGAAGACTAAAGATGGAGCTTTCAAAAGTGCTGAAGTGACTTACAAGCGCGACTTTCGTTGTATCGCAGGTCACAGATTCATTAATCACTCTTAAACCATGTCTGCACGAGGAGATTTTATCCCCACCAGCCAGAGTACTGTAGTCATATATTCGTAGTACAGAAGTAGATCCATGATTTTAGATAAGAAACTCTATCAGAAGTTATTTTTATGGGACTTATCTAAATAACATATGCATCCGTACTGCAGCAATTGCACCTCGTGAACTGAAACAGCACAACCCTCCCTGTGAACAAGCACTAGGGGATTGTGATAATCCCGCACTTTAGCAGTGTTGTTCCTTTTGCTAAATAGCCAGGGGTTTAGATCTGATCACATTTTGTTGATTTTCTTTTTTAGCGGGGATGAGGGAAGAATCTATAAACCACTGGTGTCTGAAAGAAGATGATCTGAAATCACCCAGTTTACTAGTTTCCTCTACAGACTAAGATGCAGTTGGCCAGCAAATGTCACTGGACTTGCAGGGAATCCACATCAGGTTTCAAGGAAAGGCAGAGCTTTTTCAAGGCGACCATTTTATTGCTACAAGTTACTGTATTTCTGCTAGCAGTGCTAGAAAAGCAAGATTATGGAGGGTATGTGTTTAATATAAAAAGTAGATTTGCTGATATAACTGTTATTTGTACTGTTTATATTCAAATGTTCTTTAAAAAAAAGCATCATCAAAATTTACGGGTAGTGAGAGTGTGCAAATCAGGACACTTATCTTCTTTTTATAGACTAAAATCAAATTATTCCACACATTTTTCCCAGTTACAGAATATTAGATTGCAGTGCCTGTAAATTACTTGCTTTTTTGAGAAAGGTGTATTCCAAACCCCAAACTGAATACCATATCAAGACTTTTAATGTTTTCAAAAATTTTTTGCAATTATTACTTGTCTTACTGTATCATCCTAGTATTGTTCCTAAACCTATCCAGTGGAGAGTAGCTCACATCACAATCAGATTCTTAATTAATTACCCTGTAGCCTCCTATCCTAAAAATACAGGTTGAAAAATGGTATGTTAACCTTTTAATTTTTTTTTAACCTAATAAAATAACCAACTTGTTTTGTGACCTGTAATTCTGAATCTGATTGAGTTTTCAATATACTGTAATTCACAGATTTTCTCCCCTCTAGCACTAGGTTTGTATCTGTCACATGGTTTTCAGTGTTCCTAATGAGCTGTTAACAAGCTGTCAATTACCTATGCAAATGAGGCAAGCAGAAATGGAGGGGTTGCTGTACCTAGAGTTAAAGTGTGTTACCTCGGATTGTTACGAAATAAATCATTTCGGTTTTAATAGCTGTCTGTGCCCATGTGGCTTATGTCATGTAGGCACTTTTTCATTATATTATTTACCCAGCAATAAAGTGCTGCAGGGGACTTTGGGGGTGATTAAAAAGTTGAGGGGGGAGGGGAACTCACACAAACAACTTCATTCTTTCCTAGTTTGCACCTTCTGCTCTTCTTGGGCCAGAGCTACAAGGCTACAAGCTGTCAGGTGCCTCCAGCTCTGCTGAAATCAATGACAGTTCAGGAGTTTAAGCCTGATCCTTCCAGAATATTTAACAAATATCCTTGTTGAGCTATGTAATGGAGCCTCATGAGTGCATAAATTTAAAGAAGGGAACTAGGAGTTGAAATTTTGAATTTTGGAGGGAAGGGTACATGTTAGATATGTATTGTCAGCCTCCTAAGAGCTATCTACAGAAAGGTCTGGCAGGAGAAATCTTGCACTTTTATTTGTCTTATCCTGTAAGGAATTATTTCCCTCTTGTTAAAGTCAATGAAATTTTGCCTTTAAATTCTCTTT
>NW_010256177.1:102022-127143 GCF_000690775.1 Eurypyga helias
GCAATTGATGCTTACTGTAAAATATTTTGTGATACTCTGTATGAAAAATGTTATATAAAATGAAATTGCATTGTATTTATGATCGGCACTATAATAACGGTCTATCGGTGTTTCCATTATAAACCCCTATTTTTGAGGGCTTTAAAACTCACCCATAAAAATTCACTCAGGACTGCAGCATGGTCTACAAAGGATAAACAAATCCTTTTGGCTATTGTAAAATATTTTGTGATACTCTGTATGAAAAATGTTATATAAAATGAAATTGCATTGTATTTATGATCGGCACTATAATAACGGTCTATCGGTGTTTCCATTATAAACCCCTATTTTTGAGGGCTTTAAAACTCACCCATAAAAATTCACTCAGGACTGCAGCATGGTCTACAAAGGATAAACAAATCCTTTTGGCTATTTTTGAGTTATAATAAGTAAAATCAAGAATGGAAATTAGACTTTTAGAGGTTTCCGCTCATTTTGGTGTGTGTATGTACGTGTATACATATATATATATTTACATTTTAAAAGATGGGTCAGAAACACTGTTTCTATTATTTAATAACGTGTTATTAAAAAGCACCTAAAAGAATTAATGGATTGTATTTTTTTGCCCAGTCCATACCTAATCAGGGGTGATTGGTAAATCTTCTGCCAAGATCAAGCTTAACATTCTGTCACTGATTTCAATAAGGGTAGGGACATCTGACAGCTTGTAGCCCCAACCCAAGAAGAGCAGAAGGTACAAACCAGGAAAGACTGAAGTTGCTTGTGTGAGTTCCTTGCCTCCCAACTTTTTAATCACCTCTAAAATCCCCTGCAGCGCGTTATTGCTGGGTAAATTTGCACACTCGGCTAACTCAGATGAAAGGTCAGGGCATATGTACTTTTCTCCTGTCCTTATGTCCGTTATATTTAAGGTTCAGGGACCTGAAATTGTGCACACTGAAACCAGGAAGCCTTGGGGTGAAGCAGAGAGAATTGTTCTGGTAGGAAGCCAGAAAGAGGGGAATTTGAGAGATATAATGACATGAAAAACGGTAAATAGAAATTAATTAAATAAAAGTCAAGAATGCCTTTTCAGATGGAAGAAACCCTAAAGAAACAGTCTGTGGAGGAATTAGTAAGCTAAATCTTTTACTGATCAATCCTGATGGAAGCTTTCTGGTCAAAATGTCAGTGGCAACTTTATTTTCTGCTGGTATGTACAATAATCCTTTTGTTCCATCTGCAAACACTAGGGGGTAAATTTTTAGCATGATGCTTAGGGATTTAGCTGTAGGACTCCCATTAACGATAATGGGAATCATGTAGCTTGAGCACTCTGCATCGTGCTGAATATTTACCCCTCAGTTCAGAGCACTCTCTCGTTGAATTTTTAATTATATTTACAGATAAATTCCATAACCAAATATCATCAGCTCTCAAGCAGATTGTTTTATTAAAAGGTGCAGATTTCCAACTTCATTTTGAGCTGCAACCTACAGTGATTGGTTTAGCAGCTGAGTAATTTTTTTTAAGTGTCTAATAATGCTTGATTTGTCAGCTTCAGAGTGTTTGGGAGACAATAAATATTAGAAAACATCCCACCCTGCATGCATGTGCCAGAGAAAATACAAAATGTGAATATTCTACCTTGTACTGAGCTTTCAAAATGTATGTCAAGATACAGCTTCTCTGCAAGCTCTTTCTGGGAATCACTGGTTCTGCATGAATATGTGGTTAAAATCAGTAGTAGTATATATTCAGCACTAATATGACATAGGCGGTATATTTTATTTGCCTTTGTGAAAATACGTGACAGGAGTCAAAAAAGTCAGGAGATGTGCTCAAGGCCAGAGGGGTTAGTGTAAGAGAGGATATTAGAATTCAAGAGTTCCTCATTTCTGTGCTATATAGACTATACTTACACCAAAACTCAACATCACTAAAAACAGATGCAGAAGAGATGGTACTCTTACAGATCTGCTTAGTTGTCCCTGAGGCAGGTTTCCAGTTGCCTTTGCAGCTCTTAATTCTTGAAGAAGCTACAGTCAGCTTTGCTGTGACCCAGTTGAAGTGACCTTCCTATGAAGAAAGGCTGAGAAAATTAGGCTTGTTCAGGCTGGAGAAGACAAGGCTCCAGGGAGACCTTACAGCACCTTCCAGTACCTGAAGGGGCCTACAGGGAAGCTGGGGGGGCCACACTTTTTACAAGGGCCTGTAGTGACAGGACAAGGAATAACAGGTTTAAATTGAAAGCAGGGAGGTTTAGATTAGATATCAGGAAGAAACTCTTCCCAGAGAGGGTGGTGAAGCACTGGAACAGGTTGCCCAGAGAAGCTGTGGATGCCCCATCCCTGGAAGTGTTCAAGGCCAGGCTGGATGAGGCTTTGAGCAACCTGGTCTAGTGGAAGGTGTCCTTGCCCATGGCAGGGGGGTTGGGACTGGATGATCTTTAAGGTCCCTTCCAACCCAATCCGTTCTATATTTCTATGGCCTGTGAAATAGGAGTGATTTTGCTAGCTTAGTTCATCTCTGTCTACCTGGGACATTAGAGATGCTCTTTGTTTTAAGATATGGGTGAGATTCATGTCTCTTTCTAGGTGTTTTGTAGAGGAGTCTTAAAGGCTGCTTGGCTAGTCATGGAGGTCTATGGCGTAGCTATTTTTCTGGTGCAACTGTTCTAGGGGCCCCCATGCCAATCCTCAGATGCTGTGAGCAGAGATGTTATGAATAAGAGTGGAAATTGGTCTTCTTAATGTCACTCATGACTGGTATGTTTCACATGTGACTTTGGTTTGTGCCAAAGGACTGGACTGACACAGATCAATCCCAAGATCAAAAATGCATGACAGCATTTTGACTGAGCCTTGTTGTCCCCTCCAGTTTCTTCCCAGATGATGATTAGTTGTCCTCAGTTGAAACTGCCATTTCAAGGTGTGTGCCCATAAAAGCTTGCCTACATCAGAGGTTGCCTTTGAAGATTTTTTGGTAGTCTGTAAATGGACCCAAGAAATCTATAAACTTAAAGTTTCTGCACCAATCAATGCACAAGAACTGCCCTCGTGTGCACCTTGGCTCCTTCAGGAAGTGCAGTGTTTTCTGTGAAGGGGATAATTGCATTCCAACAACTGACGGGAGAGCAGTGACCCTCCCAGGATGTGTTTATATTTAATCTCTTCAATTCATAGTACAACCACCAAATTTAAAATAAAACACACACTGTTTCCTTACCCTTTCCAGTAACTTACCAGTGTGTGAAGCAGCGACCCAGTGCCTCCGCATGCCCCCAGAGTTTGGGTTTGCAGTCCAGCAGTTTCCTCCTCACTGGACTGAGGCTGATGGAGTGGCCATTTGACTTTGGTAGAATATAACTGAACTCCCATCTCCATGCGTGGCAGCAGTCTTGAATCAGGATTGATTCCCTCTCCAGGTTAGTGGAAATCCCCATTACAGTCGATAGCCTGAGATCATGCCAGAATATCCTTTGGAAAAAAAAATGAATAGTGATCAGTCTCTCTTCCCAATGCTGGTGATTGCCAATACAAGACAATGGGAGAAACTCCACAATATTTTCCCCAAGAAAACTTTTTTTTTTTTGGTATGTTAATCTTATATCTGAATATATACCCTAATCCTAGTATTCATATCTCTACCCTTGGTAATCATCAGCCCATCTCTAATGTTTCTTTTGTTCAGAAAAGGTAAACTCTTCTCACTTTGCAGTAGCAGATTACACAAAGGGAACTTTATGGTATATATTACACTCACAAAGCAGTTTTATCCATCCTGCAATCACCTTAAAAAAAAAAAAAAGAACTTTCTTCTTATCTCATCTTCCTTCCTGCATGAATGTCTGAGATAATCAATGAAGTTCCTGTGTAGAGAATAAATTGAGCTCGAATGGCTCCTCTTAAACTGTACAATCAAAGAAAGAGGAGGTTTTTGCTGATGATTTTGATATTCAGTTTAACTTTCTTCACCAGGCTGTCAGCTCAGTGAAAGCGAGGTCAATCTGACCACACTCTTCCTAAAGGATCCTCTTCTGAACCATCTACTTGAGTATACATCTCCTGACAAATCAATGGCAGAATCGAGAGGTATGTACTTTGCCCAGAAACCTGGGGGCTGATTGTCCTTTGCCGTGCATCTTATGTAGCCGTTTAGGTGAGTGCAGTGTGGATGCCTGATAACAACCGTAATGTTTTGCATCTGCATCCTGGTGATGTAAATGCCTGCCTGAAGATTCAAGACAACAGAGATGCAGACCTCTGTCCTACAGTGTGACAGATTCAGATCACGGCCAAGTGTGGGGGGATGTGGACACACACACACAAAGTGTTTCTGTGAAAGGATGATAAATGAATGAGAATTTTAAATTAAGATTCTGGAGTTGTTGATTCAGAAACCTGAGTTTTTTACAGGGCAGGTGTTGAGAGGCAAAGCACTAAGAAAAATATAGGAACTCACAGAGACCAAAAAACCTGCCTTTCACTCTTTTGGTGTAATTCTGCATTTTGTGGCCAGGAGCACTTGGCTGCAGGCTGTGGGGTAGGGGCTGTTTCACTTCTGTGAAGTTATAGCATGTTGGATTTGGTGCGCAGGAGCAACACAAGTAAGTGTAATGGATGTGACTGAACACTCAGCCCCACTCCCCTCCCCCTCCCGCCCAAACATTCTTTTGTTAAATTATCCAGATCCAGCCAAATTTCTCAGGAATGAACAACAATCGTTTCAACCAATTCAGATCTGTCTCTAGTGTTCCTGCCCTCAGACATTTACCAGTATGGGACTTTCCTTCTCAAGATGAGAAGCAAGCTGTAGAGGAAGAATAAAACTCAAGGGCAGATCTACAGTTCTGGAAAATTGGTTAACTTCAGAGAGTTCTTTAAAATTCACACCTAATGTTGCTGAATCTGTACCTTGCAAGTGGTCCTGAGAGGTTTTGTTGGTGAATCAGATTCATCTGTTCTCACACAAACCCTGGTCCCTCATCCTCCCCTTTCCTCTCCCAAGTTCTCTTCACAGCTTGTCTGCATCCTGATGTGAAATGAAGTGGTATGTATGAGAATAAGGGTATTACATCCTGGGTAATATCCATTATGTTGCTCTCTATTAGCTCTCAATTCTTGGGAGTGCATTACTGCATTATTTCTTTTGTGCTATTCCATCAAGGCCAGTGCTGGCTTACTCAGTTGTATCAATGATTTCTTCTAAGGCAGCCTCGACAATATGTTGTAATATATATTATACTACGTGATTTTTAAATCAGCCTTGCAAATGTATTCTAAATATTAAAAACCATTGTCTATCATTTCTAATGATGATTGCTGATTAGCAGAAAACAAATAAAGAGGTGATTTTTATACACATAAAAAAGATCAACTGAGTGAACACAATTCTTTAGGAACCTTAGGAATGAGAATTTTGCTTTGACCCATATTGTAGAAAGCTTTTCAGTTGTCTTGTAAAAGAAGAAACAAAATACATTAAATAATTTTGGAATTGTATATGTTACAATACAAAAGTGTCAAAAAGTTAAATGTGAATTGAAGCGTATTTTCACTTACTCTGAATTACAATTGTATTCAGATAATTTTTTCAGCTGAATAAATGAATTAAAGTTTATTCCTTCAATTTTAAGGACATTAAAATAATGTTATTTTTCTGACGTTTGAATCTATTTTTAGACAGCTAAGATCACATCTCTATTCTAGAAATGTTACAATATTTTAAAATAGTCTTGATATTTAGGAACATTTAGGGCGCCTTTTTTTTTTTTTTTTTTTAACAATTTCGTACCATGCTTGTGTTCTTCTCAGGAAAAGTTGTGGTTGCTGCAGTGCCTTTAAAATTCCCTTGTATCCCATATTAGCAGTGAATGATGCTAATGTACAGTTGTTTTTCTTAGCAATGTATAATAGTCAAGCTTTCTGTAAACTGTGAGTGATGTTCCTTAACTTAGGAAGTCTTAAGCCAATCCAGGCTGTGTATGTATCTGATCTGCCACTTACAAGCTGAGAGGGCAAGGCACAACTCAACACAACTTGGAGAGAAGTGTAGCGCTCCGTTCTGCTTGTGCCTTGGGGGTTGCCCTGGTTTGTCCTAGATAACCTGGAGATAACCTACTGTAGATAGATAGATAACCTACTGTGGTAGCTGGGCAAGGCTGTAGCACATTATACATTCCTGCAGAGAAAAGTGATGCCAGCACTCCACAGGGCAGGAGTGCTCTGTCCCAGCTGAGGCTGCCTTCTCTGGGTTGCCTTATGCCTGCTCTGTGCAAACTGGCAGTGCAAGGGGCAGGTATAGCAGAAGCAGTATTTTGAGTGGCCATGTGCACTGGTTTTAGTTGGGACAGAGTGAATCTTCTGCTTGGTAGCGAGTACGAGGCTGCGTTTTGGCTTTATGCTGAGAAGAATATTGATAGCACGCTAATGTTTTCAGTTGTTGCTAAGGAATGTCTAAACTGAGTCAAGGACTTTCTCAGTTTTTGATAGTGCAGCTGCATTCCCAGCTTCTTCTTCTACAAGAAGCTCGGAGGTCACACAGCCCAGGTAGCTGATCCAAGCTGTCCAAACGGTCATTTCATGCCATCCAATATCATGCTCAGTATATAAGTTAAGAGAGTTGGCTGGGAGGGGAAATCACTGCTCAGGAACTGTTTGAGAGTTGGTGGGCTGGTGGTGAGCAATTGTAACATTTGGGTTTCCTTCCTTTTTCCTTTTTTGTTTTATTGAATATTATTATCATTAGTAGTAGTAGTTGTAGTATTTTCATTACATATTATTATTATTTTATTTCACTTACTTTCAATTATTAAACTATTTTTATCTCAACCCTGCAAGTTCTTTTTATCTTTTTCCTCCAATTCTCTCCCACATCCTACTGGGGTAAGTGGAGGGGGGAGGTGAGTGAGTGGATGTGTTGTACTTGGTTGTTTATGGGAGATAAACCATGACACCATGTTAAACGAGGCTGAATTGAGGATGAGCAAGACTCGGGCATGATTTCCTGTTGCCAGCCATGCTCCACCCCTCAAACCTTAGCTGGTGAGGTTTAGAAAGATCCCTGGAGTCAGGGTCCTGACCTCTTGCTATGACCACTCAGCTGGCCCAGGTTTTTTGTTTGTGTTGGTTAAAACTTTCTACTCAAAGGCAGTCCTCACCTGCCTTCTCACACAAAATTTTCACAATGTTTCATTGTATTTTGGCCAAAATGATACTGCATGTTTATTTGAGAGCTGAAGCTTAAGAATAGAAGTGTATGCAAGACAAAAGAGAAAAGAGGGCTGGAAGGAGAAATGACTGATGCTGGTAGGGATAGGTGAAGAGCAGGAGAGATGCAGGATGTTTATCAGAAAGACCAAGCTGAAAGGCATGTAAATCCAGTTAACAGCTTGAAAACAGGTAGCCACATTAAAGGAAGTGGAAATAAAGTTAATTAGTGGCAGGAGGCATTAGTTGGGGGTGTCAGCTGGTGAACGGTGACTAATTTGATGTAGTCTAATCACATAGTTTGGCTATTTGATTACCAGATTGAGATCCAAACACTGCTGCTTCCAGGGCAATCACTTCAGAAAAGAGGGTAGGTGGATTATGAGGAGATCTGATCTATTCCTTAACTGAAATTAGTTTTAAATAGCTGTAACACATATGATGTAAAACCCAAGAAGCAAATAGTTCCTGAGACATAGTGTGAAACGTGGCTGTTCAGGCAACCTGAGGATGCACAAACAAGGATGGGGGATTGGGCTCACCAGTAGAATGTGCACATGGAAGTTTACACGCACATGCACCGAGAGTGAGCCTGTACAGACACTTCCTTGTCTGCTGTGCTCTTAGGCTTTAACTCACTCTCTATTGACAGTTGCTCCTGTTTGGATGAAATGGGTCAAGAATGCCAGGAATCAACTCACATCTCAGTGACTGTCTGGTGGAGATTAACTAATAGACATCCAAAGGTTGTATGTACCTTGTAGACCTTCATAAGATCCTGGAAAGACTACTGTCTGGCATTAACACGAATGGATGGTTAGAGGAAAAGCGGAGGAAGCAGGAGACATGTAAAGTGATTTTTTTTTCCTGACAATCAATGGTTTAGCAATTTCCTGAATCAGAGGTTATAACCAGACTTAGGAAGCTATCTTCCATGAATTTGTCTAATCTTTTCAAATCTATTAGTATTTTTGGCCTCTTATAATCACCTTGTAGCAGAAAATTTGCACAACTATGTGCTTTGTGGAAAAAAATGTTTTCCTCTGTTGTAAATGTGCTTGCTCATTTTGTTGGCCCTTCCTTTTGATGCTGTAGGAACAGGAGTAATCAATGCCTGAGTGCTTACGCTGGGCTGTTTGTGACCTTACACATCTCTGTCAAGTCCTGTTCAATTATCTGTCTTCCTCACTGAAAAATGAGAGGTTTTTCACGTATTTTGTCCTCAGCCATGCTGCCTTTCTCTCTACCTTTTATAGCTCTTTTTTCATATTTGATCACTGAGTCCAGGTAGAGGTTTTCCTCCCTCTGCCTTATTCACCCATGCAGTCATTGTTGGTATATATACTGCAGGAAGAGGAAGGGTGTCCAGTGGAAGAGGGCTTCTCTGGCAATTTTGTTGTTGCATTCCTGAAAGTATTTTGCCCATTCTGAAACTTACCTCAGGGCTGGACACAGGAAGAGCTTTGCCCGTATCTATTGCCTGTGATCTATTAAGTGGAACAAGAGAGTGCAGGGTGCATCTCCTTTAAGGGACCTATTTCATGTTACACTGTGTCTGTAATCATACATGTCGTGATTCAGTAAGAAGTTACCCATCTTTGTGCAAACAGCCTCAGTGAGATGCTTAGAATTAGGCATGTGCTTAAGTATTCTGCTAAGTTGTTTTAAACCACTGATGTGAAAGGTGGGCAAGGGAGCAGAGAGGTGTGAAAGTTTTCTTTCCAGCTTGCTAGCATGTATCATAACTGCTGACAGTGCTGAAGTGATGCTTTAGAAAAACAGAGTATCATGCCCCAAATGCCTCTATGTATACGGGAGCTGCTCCAATTTGCACTAGAGCTGAAATGTAATCTAAGTTCTTTTTCTTAGCAGGTAGGGGTGAATATTAGCTGGGAACAAAAGAACAAGTGAAAAAAATATATCCTAGGCAATTTTTGCAAGGAATTCCTTTTAGATTGGTCTGGGGATCATCAGGATTGGACCATAGCACCAGCAACCTCCAGCAGACTGCAATGGCTCTGCCTTTAATACTCTTCCACCCCTGTGTGTTATACAGCCGTAATACCGAACACACAAGGCAGACAGCTGCCCTGAGGCAGTCTCCGTAAAAACTTTCATATCACAACGGAACTGAACGTACCATTATAACAACTCGTCTCCTCTTCTTCATGGTAAGAATTGTTCTGAAAACCAGGCAATGTCATGAAAATGTTGTAATAGACACATCCAGAATATATGGGTGAGTTAGCTGTTCCCAACGATATGTTTAAGCTGTTCCTTCTAGTATACATAGAGTAGGTTAAATATAATTATCATTGGTCAAAGGGTCCTTTTACTTTACATACTTTATGAATGTATTATCTCAATTATCAGGAAGGAAAAAGGGAAAGTATATTTCTTAATATCTGCTACTATAAGCTCCTTTAAGTAATTTCCATCACAACACACATTTTTGCTCTCCGAGAAGCATGAATATTTTCTCTCTCCCTAAATCCCATAATTGTTTTATTGCTACATTAAAAAATGTAAATAATCATTTTTCTCCCCATAATAAATTAGACGCAACCTGTCTAGCTCTGAAAATGAACATTTCAATATCTTCAGACACACAATGACATCATATCAATATTTAAAATCATTTTATGCATGTATTCCAGGTTGTCCAACTTCATTAAGGGCATTCATCAGCCCTCCAGCTACAGTGTATTCCCATTGGAGTTGTAGGCCTCAGGCCCTACCAAACAGAAATTTAAACTAACTTGCCTTTTTAATTCACATTATTCTCAAATATTCTCTTTTTTAACCCCCTGCCATGACTAAGGCATTTAGACCTGACTGTGATTTTGTGCACATCAACGTTTAACAGACAAAATCCCTGGTTTTATGTCAGAACTTGAGTACACGAAAATAATAGTCTTTCCCCTTTAATTTCCCTCCTTCTTTTCCCCCATCTGTCCCTATTTCCTGGGTGCGATAATAACTGTGCTTCTTTTCATGTTGTATACTAAGTTAATAATTTGAGCTATAGGTTGATAGGGATATGGGGTTGTTGTTTTTTATGTTTAAAAATTTACAAACATTTCAAACATATTAAGTTTCATTCTTTTTCTCTTTCTTTCTCTTTCCAAAATAATAAAAAAACCCTTCTTGATCTATATTTTATACAGCGGAGGATGCACAGCATGAATACATATCCCTGCTCGTGGCATCAAATACTGTTGTATTAGTAAAAAAATTTTTTTCCCCACAGACAAAACAGTCTTCCCATTGTTCTGCTCTGTGTGACGACTGTGGATCTGCTCCTCAAGATGTTTAACGACCTTCAAAATTCCTGGGTTAAGTTCCCACACACTGTACAGCACAGGAAAGTAAATTATTATATCAAAAATCTTTCATTGCTACTGGCCAGACAGTGTAGATTTGGCTGAAGCCCCTGATTTATCCTCCCAGATTTGTGTGGAAAGAATTTAAATATCCATATTTTGTTACAAAATAAGATGGAAGCATGTGGAAGTAGCCAGGTTAATACAATGTGAATCTGGGGATGGAACAATCCTCAGAGAGATATCAGGGACTGAAAGCATATAAGTTGGCTTATATAGGTCAGAGTTATTAGCTCTTCTGCCCAAAATGTTCTGACCATGTCAACTGTGTACATGGCCAGTGCACACTGATGGGTCATGACTCGTTTGCCTCCAAAAAGGAGAGGTGACAGAAGAAGGCATTAAAATAAGAGGAAAAAACCCCAGTAACTGCAGGGCCAGGTTTTGGATCTTTTTTTCCATAAGTAGCTTTTTTTAAACAACTGTGCTGCTCTCAATTTCCTTCTGCTCTCTGCATCTCTCTTCCCGCTCCCTCCCCGCCTTGTTCCAGTGTTCCTGCAGCCACTTTTTTCCTTATGTCACTACAACCCTCTCCCTTTTTTCATTTCATTCCTCTGGCTTTCACAGCCCTCTGGATTGAAGACCTCTCTTAGTTATGACACACAATGCAGTCTGTCAAAGCAAGGGAAGTTCAACCTGCCCCGGTCACCTGGGGTTCCTTTAGTGGTGGTACAACTAATCATCGTCTACATTTTATCCTTCTAGAAAGAAGCAGGTGCTGTCTCCTCTGTTGAGGTCCTGGATACCATTCCCATCCAGCAAAGCTTTGAGGCCTCATTTCTCAAAGACATAGAAATCCACAAAGAGATTCAGCCTCCTGAGGCCAAAATTTGCTCTCTGAAAACACTGTTCAGCTGAAGGCAAAGGAAAGTGAGTCGAGGGCTTCCATAAAACCTTACCTTACTACCGCTAAGAAGCTGCTTGAAATACTCCAACTGCAGCCCAGAAAGGTCCAAAGTGGGGTTTGGTTTTTTGGTGTGTTGTTTGTGGTTTTGGTTTTTTTTTTGTTAAATTTATAACAAAGTTATAAGTTAATAAATTAAACCTTATTATTATTAGACTTAATTCTTTATAAATACTCAGGAAAACGTCCCACTATCTAGCTGTGTGGTGGTCTGAGTCTCCTGTCCCAGAGGAGATTATGCTTATTGTGTTGGGGTCTGCTCTGTCAGGCATGCCCAGATACCTTCTCTTACATTCTTCATCTTGAGGGCAATGCTAGAGAAGAGTAGTTCTGCTGGTGGCAGCCACACAGTCAGTGCAGGCAGTATGGAGTCTGGTTGTTTCCTCTCCACAGTCACCAGCCAACCTGAGAGTTGGAGCTGTTGGAGGAGTTTGTGTCCTCTGAAACTACCAGCAGGTACTCTGCCATAAATGAGGTGGACTTCTTCCCAGAGATCATGGTGTGGTGTAGCCCCTTCTCCACAAAATCCAGGGCAGGCTGCCCTTGGACCCAAACCCTATTTTCTCAACATAATGCAAGAACAAACTGATCCTAAAATTTCCATTGACAGCCAGGCCCTATCTGCAGATGTAAGCAAAAAGAGCTGGGAAAGAGATGTTTGAGACAATGAATGCCCCTGACTGTTTATGTAGATCATGGGGAAGGACGACTGTGGTGAAAAGGCAGTTAAAGTGAGATCTCTGGGCACTATTGCAGTAAGTTATATAAATAAGAATAATAACAACAGGAAAAGAGAAATGGAACAGGACATGTGAAATGGTCACAGTAAGGAACTGTGAGAAGAGGACTTTGAAAACAGAGTTAGGAAGGTAGAGAATCACCATCAGAGAGGATGAAGGGAGAAGGCAATGGATAAAGAGGAAGAGGTGCAGGGAAAGGGCAAGCAGACAGGCAAAGAATAGAGAGGAGGAGACACAGAAATACAAAGTAATGAAAAGAAGTAGAATACTAGAAAAAGTGGAGAGATACTTAAACTGCAGAAAGTCCAAAACTGGAGCTAAGTGAAAATGAAAAGGATGAAAAAGAGAAGGGAAAGTAAAAAACAATAAAAAGAATACCCGATAAAGAAATGAATGTAAAAAAATATATTTAAAATGAAAAAAGGAAAAAATAAGAGAAAGGAAATCTATGGAGGTGGAGAGAGAATATGAGTGGGAAACTAAAGACAGGTTTTTTTTAGATTTTGTAAAGTACTGGAAACCTGCCCATATAAAGGACTGTATAAAAACTTGTCATTATATTTTATTACTTATTGCCCTTTTCTCATCAGGCAAGCTACACTGATGTAGCTATGTCCGGGACTTGGAAGAGGATGGTGCCACTTACAATACTAGTTTAGACAGAGGGGCCTATTTTTATGTTATAAAAGGAGTTTGTTGGACTGATGAAGCAAAGTTTTGCTCTGGCTCTGGGCCTCCACATCCACTCCTGCCAGTACAGGTATATCCCACACATGTAATACCCGTACATGTGGTTTATGAGTCTCTCCCTCTGTGATGTTGCGGGTATCACAGGGAGTAGCGTTTCGGGTGAGGCTTGAGGTGCATTGGAAGAGGAAGGCGCATGGGGGAGGTTGCAGAGTGCCAGACTCTGCTGTGCCTGGCTAAGGCCAGTGCTTTTTGCTCTCTCATTTTCATGAACACATCGTTCATTCATAAATTTTTAAGGGGGAAAGAATCATTGTTTAATGAACTTTTGTGAAGAAAACAGAGCAAAGGAGAAAAGAAAAGGAACACTGTGAGCTCCTTACTCCCTAGACTTATGACCTGCATAACTCCAATCACTGTGTTATTTAGACAGCCTTCCTGTTTAGCCGACATTAAATTTGTATGCTCCCACATGGTTGAGTTGCTATTTTTTTTTTTATCCATGCAGCTGGGATTCTCTGAGGGATCATGATGGGTCAGGGGGAGGAAGGGAGGCGAGGACAGCCATCTCCAAAATGCGGTGGATGTGCCTTTCCGTCTCTATGCTGGTTGCACTCAGGCAGGTACAAGCTGACGGGAATCGGTGGTGGCAGCCATGCGAACGAGGTCAGAGTTGGTTCCTCTGTGGCTTTTTTGTTTTTCTGAGTGCTCTGAAAATGTGGGTGTGCATGTTAAAACTGCCCTGTGAGGCAGCTCTGACATGTGGGGCTGCCTGGCACAAACACAGCACATAATAACACAAAGTATTTGGCAGCGTTACAGGGCTAATCTTTACGTAACTGTTCCCGAACAACTTCTCTAACGCACTGAGCACAAACAAGCTTTCCATCAGCCTTCGGCTGCATACAGATTGTCTTGTGTCACCTGCTTCTCTGCTGAGCAAATACTGGCTGTGGTCATGGCAAGGAAAACCTTCTTTTGCATTCGTAACTGACTCTCCCTAAATTACCTCCTTGTTTTCCGAGGCTATTCATGAACCATAGGCGTGTTTGTCAAGAACGTCCCATTTTATAGAATTTTTCTTCTTAAGCACAGATGTATGCAGGAAATTATGTTGTGGATTGTTTTCAGGAGAGCAGTGGGAAAACAGGGTCTGATTTTTCAATGGTTGCTTCCCTGTTGACTAAAGTCATAGGAGGAGGGATGTCTTTTATAGCTAAGACACTGGTGTGGGACTTTGGGGACTCGAGATTGGAATAATAATGTTTCATTCTTTCTACCCTTTGCTCCTCTTGTCAGATTTCAATGTAAGCTCTTTACGATTATCTCCTATGGTTTTGTTGCCTGGTTCAATGGGGCCTGGCCTCCATTAAAGCTTTTGTGCTTCAGACAGCAACACCAGGGCACATACCGACAATAACAAAGCCAGGGGAAGAAAATAAAGCCTGGAGTTTCCCAAGCACCTTTGATCGGTGCCAGTAATGGGTCTCCTGCTCTCTCACAAAGGCAATCAGGTGCAAATGTTGTCTTTGGCAGGCAGAAGATGAGTGTTCCTAGTTGGCTCTACTGACCTCAGGTACCACCATACCCCCAGTGCCACCTGGTGCCACCTCCCCACCCACAACACCCCTCAATTTGGGTGCTCTTTTTACTCAGCGTTGCGCAGCCACAACACATGTGCTGCTGCACAGCAAAGCCATGTGGCAAATATATAAAAGTATGTATGTTTCTGAATGTTGGAAGAGAGCCCTAATTTTGTTGGCAGCGAAGCTGACTCTCCTTCTTTCCTCAGAGTGGGGCCTGCAGCATTCCTCGTCCCACAGACATAAAACCTCCCTGGATTTCTCCCGGCACGGCAACGGGCTGCCAGCCTGCGCGTTCACCCTCGGCAGCCGTCCCGGGAGGAGCATGCCTCTGCCTCCATGCTTGGGGAAGCTGAGCTCCCAATGGGATCCTCTCTCTGCCTCCAACCTGGTGTAGGTCCAATCCAGGGACCTTCTCCTGGTTTTTGGTTTAATCTTAGCTCGTGAGGAAATGTCACATACCAGGAGGGAGGCAAAGCAAAGGGAGATTGCCAGACCCAAATGTTCCATATTTGCGAAGATGGTTTCTAAATACTGAGCTTTAAAAATAATTTTTTTTGCATGGGGAGAGGTGAGAAAGGGAAAGTCTTTCTATTTGCCTGCTGGGATTTGGAGTCTAGAGTTTCCTGGGGACACATTTCCAAGTTTTTATCATCATCTATAGGGGTTAGAAAACACACTCTCATATTAAATGAAAGCTGAAATTTCTCCTAGTCCTACACATAGAAGATCTGGAGCTTTAACCCTGATTAAATCACCGTGAGATCTTTAGAACTGGCCCGTGCAAAACATGTCTTACCGAAGAAAGAAAAATCCATACAAAAAAACCTGTTAAGTAGTCCTGGGCAAGTGCAACTGTTAAGGGTGCAGGCGTTCATATACAACCATGAAGGAGCAGGGGCATTTTCTGTGATGTGAAGGAAGTTCATGTAGCCAAAGGTGAGGGAATAGGGTCACCATGGTCTATTCCCAAGACCATCTTATCGTTCAAACGGTGTATTGATTTGTGGATCTCTGCAAAGCATACAGACCAGATCAGAGATGTCCCTACAGTTCTTTTTAATCCCTTGAAGGTATGGATTTTTTCTTCTCTTACCTACTTTTTTCTCCATCTCCCTTTTGCTTTCAGTGGGTTTCAGGGCAGGAGAGCGTTAGTGTTATTATTTTAATTATTTTTCTCCTTTTGTTTTACATAGGGTTCAATCTTTAAATCATTCATGAGTTTGCCTACATTGATAGAATGCTTTTTGATTTGGTTCCAAAAAGAAGTGTGTGTTAAAAAAAAAACCCCAAAAAAACCCAAAATTGAAGTGCTCCAATAATTTTAAGTTGTTCTGCATAGTGCATGCCCAGAACTCCGATCTTTTCCAAATGTTTCTTTTTTTTTTCTTTTTTTTTTTTTTTTTTTTTTTAAGAGCACTTCATTTTGGAAGTGAATAGGGTGCTGTGGGCACGGGCACTGAAGACCAATTTAGATTTCCTAGATTGCTTCAATAATCTGAAGTGTACTCCAGTCATTTTTAACTATTCTCCACCACATGCCTGCAAACCCATTCATTTTTTAACTGAAGTGACTACACTTAGGATAAACTCTGCTGTTCATTTGAAATGATTCCATTTTGCATACCCATAGACTTCAAATTCCAATACAGAAACTTAATACAACATTTTGCTGTAAGAGTGTGTTAGCACTTCATACCATCACATTATTGGTCAACCTTTTTTGTATGCAGTGCTCCTTGGTGTCTGAGGCAGAGCCATGTCACCACTGCCACTTTTTTGCAGGAGACATTCCTATACTTAGGCAAGACAATGTTTATGGTCTTGTCGTCCCTCCCTGCTTCCCCCTCCCAACCCCCCCGCAGTTTTTCTGCTGTATGCAGCCCAGAAATTCAATTTCTTTTATGGCTTTTTAATCCACAGATCAAAATGCTTCTGCAGATAGTTAAAACACCCAGTACCTTTATCGCACACATTTTATTTCTAGATTTGGTAAGGAGGGAAGTGCATCACTAAAGATCTCACAGTGACAGAGGCAGGAAACAGTAAAACACAAGCAATTTAAATCCTTTTCCTCCTTCCTGTTGCACACACTGCAGCTGTGTCGTACAGTGTAAAACAGCCCTTCCTGGTACTTACGCTGTTATATCTAAATTGTTACTTGCTGTTCTTCAGGGAGGACTTATATTTTAAACATGACCCAGAAGAGAAATCTCATGATCTGTCCTGTGAGGATTTCATGCCCTAATTCCCCCTCCTGCCTTTACCTTGCATATAAAAAAGTTTTTCTTAATTTATATTTCTATAAAAGACTGTCTGAATTTCTAAGAAGTATGAGCATCATGTCCCAGGGAGGCTCTATGCTGCCTTAACTAATTAAAGCTTAACAGTAGGGCAGTGTCATGCTATGCTTTGCAGTCCACCTGATGTCTTATTCAATCACGGTCTAGCATTAACATTACTGGAAGGTGGCACAGTTTACATTGATCTGCAGCTGGCATAACTTCTTGATAAATGAGTGCCCATTTTTCATGAGAAGCCTTGAAAGGGCATGGAGGACACATGAACATGCTCTGAATTATGACCTCTGGCAGTCCTGTGCTTCTCCTGGGGAAACAGCTGTCCCAGTGTTGGTTTTGCAGTGTCTCCCCTTCAGGGACAAGCTTTGGTGATGCTTTAGCACTGTAACTATGACCATGGCCTTTTCTTTTTTGTCTGACCTTTTGTTTGTTTGTTTGACTGGTTTTTATGGAGATACAGAACACTGTGTATTTGTAGCCTTACAGGCCAAACAGTTGTGGTGCAAATTAAGGACTTTTTGGGATTGCTGTGGCAGGACCCTAAGGACAAACCAGAACTGAAACAGATTACAGAAAAAGTCCTCAGCCAGTTTGAGGTCTTTTTGCTATTTGATCAGCTGAAGTTTGCAGTTCTCAGTTACTGAGAATTTTAATGACAAGATAGTGTACTAGAGTATGAGTAATTGGTGGACAGAGAAAAATATTGTGAACATAAAAATAGTGTTACAACTTAATAATTACTGATGCAGTCTGCATAGGAAACTCACACTGTTTTCAGATACCTTGCAGGCATAGGGTTAGTTCTTCTGTACTAGATACTTCCTTTCCTTACAGGAAAGGTTTACAAGATTTCTTTCTAAATTTAGTTTTCTGAGGAAAGAAGGAGCCGTAGGGGCAAGAGAAGTGGAGATTCAGAACTTGCACTTGTGTGGTATTAGGATTTCAGCCAGCAATTGCTATTTCCTCTGCATGGCTCTCCCTGCCTTGTTAGGAAGACTACAATGTTTGCAAAGTAACACCTTTAGAATAAAATGTTAACTTGGTCCTGGTCACTTACCAAAACTTAAGATCTCACAGCTGACAGAGTGGTACCTTATTCAACTTCTGACTGGGTGATTATATTGTCCTTACTTATGTTCCCTGAAATTTCAATTGGGTACAATCTTTTTCTTCACCTAGACTCATCTTTTTTTATGTGTGAAGTGCTTTCTCTGTTTTGTCTCCTGATGCAGCTGATTTTCAGGAGTAGCTGAAGAACTTTCATCGTCTACACAGAGCTTTGAGCTCTTTTGTGAAGAAATTCTCTAATGTATATACATTACATAAATGTTGTTGCTGGTTTGCTACAATATTATGGCATGAATGAGAGAGAGACAAAGAATGATTTCACATAGTTCAATTAATTTTGAAGAAGAAACCAAGAACATTTTTCTTACTTTCTCAAATAATGCTTCTAAAGTTAGATTCTGGGTAATAGTTGCTCAGTCAATTCCTCATATAAATATTAGTATAACATTAAAATACTTTTACTACCCTTCTACTTTTAAGATGAAAAACATAGTTTTGGAAAAAAAAACCCAAACAAAAACAAAAAACCAAACAAAACACCACAATACTGTTCCCTTATGCTTGGCTTTGCAGACCATAATTTTCTTTTAATTTGCCTTTACTATTTTTTTTAATAATATAACTCCATGGACATCAGTGAAGTACTATATTTAACTGCAAAGTAAATGAAGCATCATTATAGGCCAGTTTCCTTCAGAAAGTTATATGTGAAGGCAGCATTTGCTAATACAGTGATGTATTATCATTCATCGTTGCACCTGTCCAGTTAGCCATAGATCCATCCAAGCATAAGATATAGTGTAGGAGGATTCCATTCTGCAAGATTAAATCTTCAGTTAAATGAACCTAAAGTGGCTTGGGTGTGTCTGGCAAGCACTCCCATTGAGAATAAGTTAAAGAAAAAAGAGAGAGGAGGGGATAACCATGTTCTTGTAAGGCTATGTCTATAACCTAGAGACAGCTCTGTGTATTTCATACTGATTTCCTTCTACTTTTAAGCTTTTTGTATATTTTTGTATCTCATATATAAAATAAGAATAACCTCAGTCTAGTCAGTAGAAATACATGACTGTAAGTCCCAAGTGTAAAATAAGAATCAATCCTTCCTTCTAGGCCTGTTCACGTCCCCTAAAGAATTGGTAAATCCTACCTAGGTCAGGTGAAAATCTCAATAAAAGAAACAGAGGACAGAGTCTTCCAGTTGCTGAAAACTATGCAGAAAGATAGAGGAACTGCAGGAAATTAATCAGCTGTAACCCCCCAGATGATGCCTGCATTTAAATATCTCTTCATTTACCAAAATAGCACCTCCAATTTTGTTTTCTTCCCATGCATGTTATCTGTCTGTAATTGTCTCTCTGCCAGTTACAGGGTATTGGAAATAAATGAGAAAAGCCTGCTGGAGTCTGTGCAGGCTTTGAGTTGTTTTCCACAGGGGAATGTTTTAAATGATACTGGTTCCAACATGGAGTCCTCCATTGTCTCCAACTTTAGGGATATTCAAAACCTGAATGGACAGAATCCTGAGCAACCTGGTCTAGCTGACTCTGCTTTGACCATGGGGTCAGAATGGGTGATCTCCAGAGGTCCTTGTCAACTTCAACCATCCCGAGATTCAGTGATTGTCAGTGGTGAGAGTGGCAAAATTAAATGTAACATGCAAAGTCTTTCCTTGCTTTCACTTTGGCAGGCTCTGTAACAGTTTGCACCTAGGATTCCCAATAGTTGAGTTCAGCCACAACCAAAAATGCTGGGACATACGAGGTGAGCATGTATGAGATGACCACATCTGAATGACCACGTCTGAGTGACTCTAGACAGAAAGGGTCCCAAACAGAGTAGGGGTCTCATGAGGTAGGAGGGAGACAGGGATCATAGAACAAGTGCCAGAGAGATAGAAAGCAAGAAGGTTGGACTAAAAGCCTAATTTAGGGGAAGGGAGCTGGATGCAGGGAGTTGTTACACATTTCCAATTTTCTCAAGCAAGGCTTGAGTACAGAAAATTTGGGAATCATTGGTCCATGATACACAAGCTTTGTTGGATGAACTGTACCAGAGGAAAAATATATATTGGCAAAAGGATTTTTTTTTTCTTCAACTACCTTTTTGAGTGACATAAGCCATGCCAGCAAAGGGATTCTTGCATCTATACAGAGGGTGTTGCTGGCTTATCTATATCAATTAAGGGTGTGATTTTTTCATGCTTGTGACTGAAACAGCTTTGTCAACAACACTTTATAATTTAGACCTGGCTTGAGAGCTGTCCTGGCTCTCAAGCAATTGCAGAATGTTGGGGATTTTAGAGTGAACTCCTTTATTGTTGGCAAAGAAATAAAAGGACACAAACGCAGAATAGTCATTTTGAATAGAATTTTTTTATTGTTATTCACAGCACACACAGAACTACTTTTTTGTTTGGAAAGGTGGTGACTGAAGAAACAAAAATAGCACCCTCATAGCAGCTGTGCAGCTTCATGGCAGGGCATCCGCTGAAATATAGGTTTTCTTTGTAATCAAAAGCAGAAAGGTTTCTGTTATGACCATATCCAAGCTAGAAAGGGCTTGTGATATAGATAGACTGTCAGACACTTCCATTGGAGGCCAAGTTTATACTGGCACAAAAAGCTGATAAACTGATACAACTTCCTGAACAAGATAAGCACAGGGCAAAAGTACTCTTTTGTAGATAAAATGGCATACATGTCAGCAGAGTTGCTGCCATAGCAGTGCTGGTTAGGAGAGGAAAGTGTGGTTTCCTTGCTCTTTGTCTTTTTTTTTTTTTTTTTTTTTTTTTTTCTTCTTCACAGTCTTAATCAACATAGCAATGCCAGCAAAACTCAGCTGCCAGGCTGGTGTATTTCTCTGTGTAATTTATTCCACCCTGAAAAAAACGAGCTGTTTTTGTGCAAGTCTTGTCTTTTATTCTTACGAGAGATCCTTGTATTTGGTCAGAACAATAGCTCTGATGTGGCCAAAGTGATAACTCAAGTACAGTGACACCACATTGTTTAAGGGGGTGGTTTCCCCAGAGGATGATCCTAAAATCCTGCTGATACTGGAAGGAAACAACCTGCCTTCGTCCCTCTTCATGCTATCTCTGGAACTTATTTGATGTCCCAGTAAGCTACTTCACTATACAGGCACAAAATGAATGCAACAAATAACTGCTCCACTTTCTGCCAGTTTAGCGAATTAAATTTGTTAGCTGGGAGAGCAGATGAACAACAGTGTCTCTGCAAAGCAAGAAGCAGCAGCATACATGTGAGAGCAAGGGATATGAGTGGAAACATTCTTTTTTTTTGGTCAACATTAGATTGATTTAACTGTCCTGTAAAACTTCCTAACGCTGGCTTAAACCTGGGTCACCAGGTGATAAACAAGTGCGACAACGTCCATCTGCACGGAAACGTGCATTTGTTTAGCTGATTCTGAGTATCAGAACTCTTAGGCTTGTCTGCACTTGAAAGTATTTCTCAGTGTGGCTTGACTGGCACTCTCCCATCCCTCTGAAGAGATGCAGTTTATGAGAGTCACTTGCTGAGGCAGCTCAAACCCAATTCCAGGAAAAGGACTTCCTTTTGATATCAGCATTACCAAGTCTGCCTTAGGCTCCTTGTTGCCACAGCCATTTTGATCAGGAAAGGCATTTTTTCAGGCTCATAATCAACAGAAATGATTATCATACTGGTAAAACAGAAAAATGGAGATGAAGTTAAAAGCAGTGTACTTAAGAGTTCTTCCTCTAGATAAGAAAATAGGCATTTCCTTGATCAGACTGTAAAGGGGCTGTTTTCTAAGACGGTGTGCTTAGCATTTAGCAGCAGACCATACAGCAGTTTCTGTTAGAGCAGCAGTTGCATAAAGTGATGCTTCTTTTCCATGAAAAGTATTTTCTTTCCATAAAGCTATTAGCTTTAGGGCTTTTTTTTTTTTTTTTTTCCCCTCCTGTAAACTGATAGGCTGTAACTTTCAGATCAGTAAATACTTAGGTATTTTTTTAATTGTGTGCATTACGTTGATGCTACCTTGTATGCTAAATACGCAAAATCAACCTTCCTTAAATATGGAGAAAGAAATGTTTTTGGATAGAAGTCCAAAGGGGGGTTAAAAAAAGAAAAAAACCAAACAAAAACAAACCAGTCTGGAGAGTGAATGTTGGAAGGTTCCTTTTTTGTGAATCACAGAAGGCTCTTTAGTTGGAAATATTCAAGCAGCCGCCCTGTGGCAGGGTAATATTTGTGAATGCTGCATGTTCCACAGATATTAATACGAATCACTGCACATCTGCAAATTTCTCCCTAAAAATACACAGTCCATTGCTTATTATTAGTTGCTATGTAATATTCATGCATCTAAAATCATCCAGCACGGGAGGAGAAATAATTCCCTGGGCTTGATCAATTTCTCTGTAACAGCAGTGACTAAATTTAGTGGATAGCGTGCCTGTCATGGAGCAGAGGTTGGAGTATTTCTTACCTTTACCTGAGGGGCTCTTTTAAGAGTACTTTGTGTGTCATAAATACTGTGTGCTTAGCACCAGAAGTGACTAGTGAAAAGCTGAAGCAAACAACCCACAAACTGAAATGGTTGGGTGAACTATTCAACAAATACCTATGACAAATAAAAGCAAAACCCATTTGCAAATTATTTGTTAATCAAAACGAGCTGAATCTTTAACTGGTATAATTTGTAGCTAACAGTTTGTGAAGCTCTAACGGGCAAACAAACACTTGAAAGAAATGAAATACCATGGCTGATTTTAATTAGATTTTTTTTACTATTAATGCACCCAGAGATATTAATTTGCTTCTCATTATGAGTGAATTAACTGAAAAAAATATCAGGCCATGAAAAAAAAAATATATAGAATTACAGACATGGGAACAGCCACAGTGAACAGGGACTTCTATTTGTTGTCTAGATAGTTCAGAACCTAACAGCCCCGTTAGCTGTTACAGCAGAGATGTATGGTTCCTGGGCACTCACAGCACCTCTCTGAGTCCCTCAGAGGTATTTGTGACCACACTTCCCAAAGCCTTTTTTCCCTATCAGAGCTGGCAGATTGTCACTGAGTCATCTACCAGGGCCAAACCACCCACTACCCATCTCTGCAGTCACGTGCAGCCTAAACCAGCAGTTCCCAGGCTGTGTTGACTGCCCAGTGGTTTTGCACAAGGGTACAGCAAGAGGTCTGCAGGGGCTAGCTGAAGATTATCAGCTTACTACATCTGTGTGGTTACTCTGATGGCTAGAAAGCTGGGTTCAGAAGTTTGGAAAACACTAGAGAGAAAGACTTATTTCTCAACCTTGCTGAAATTTGAAGACTGATATCACAACCATCTGGTATGTGTGTGCATTTAAATGCTTGTACTGGGACTCTTAGAGGTATGTTAAAAGAGACAAGAATGCCCTTAATAATATCGACTGTAGGGGTCATTTAAGCAACTATTTACATGATTGTCTGGCAACTGAGATCTTTAGAAGTATAATTACCTTTTGGTTGTGATAGCAAAACTCTTATTCAGGTCGGGTTGTTTGGATCAGAGCATGTTCTTGCAGGGTTTATTGAATAGCATGTGAATCCCTATATTCCAGTCTTTAAGATTTGCCCTGAACCACTATTGAAGTAGAAACCAAAATGGAATAAGGCTCATTGTAGCTTAAAATAATTTTATTTTCCACGGACTCTTCAGTTTCATTTATTCTGTGTTTGCCTGCTTGGTGTATACCCCCACCGTCTTTCTCAGAACTGGATGCAAACTGCAGATAAGAGTATGCACACTTTTGTTCTTCTTCTTATGGCTGCTGTGAAGTTACAGTCTCAATATAAAGATGACAAGAAGTTCAAGACAAGATAAAGGACCCTGGTGTGATTGGACACTGAGAGGTGCACCAGACTTCCTCCTTTTGCTTGGCACTTCTCTTTTTATTCTTTGATTAAAGTCTTTTTCCTTTACTTACATCCTCCATTAAGATGTCTCAGTGTCATTTAGGGTGTTAATTGAGAGGAGGTTTAAGCTCATCAAGGCGATTATAAGTGATAGTTAAAAATTTCTATATATGGCCTATGCTGGAATCAGCACAGTAGGATGCCATTTTTCTTTTATCTAACTGACATTGGTAATAATAGATGAAATTATTACTAAATCGCAGCTGCAGAGATGATATCATGATTTTTTTGTGTAATCTTTGATGAAAAATTAATTTTTGAGAGGGATAATTTAAAATGATTTAAATAGTATTATACTGAAGTCCTTACTGGTAATTAACACCAATCTTGTCAGAAGTGAATCCACTTTTGCAGCTGTTTCTAAAGATACCTACAGTATTTGTAACTTTTCTGGGAGTGAAATTATAGTGTTTGGACTTTATTTTTACTGCATAAGGACCATTAAGAGAAAAGGATGCTAATAGAGAAGGCTTTGTTCTCCAACTGGTCCAAATTCTATTTTGCATTTGCAGTGTTTCTCTATGTGTGGTTTTAATTAGCTATGCTCAGCATGTATGCAGAGTTTAGTATACGCAAAGTAGACTTTACATGGTATTTATATGTATGTGTTCGCATGCCAGTGTACACATAGATATGTATATCTTCATGGGTTAGTTATATACGTATACACAACTTTATTTGCGAGGGGTTTAATTGGTTGAACAGATGGCTGATCAGAAATGCTTCTTCATCTTCATCAGTGACTCGTCTTTCTTTCTTTGCATTGACTTTCATCACAGTGGCAAAAAAGTGCTCTAACGAGAAACAGCTGAAAATAGATTTTTCTTTGGTACTTTCATCATGCTTTAAATGACAGAAGTGGATTTTTTTGTCCTATATATAAAGACCTGCAGGAGAAGGTTAAAAAAGGAAATATAGTGAAATCTAAATAGAAAAATTTGAATGAGAATATGGGAGAGCCTCAGATTATTCCTCTTATCTTCATATTTTACTTTCTTCTTTTTTAAAGTACATGCTGATTTTTGACAAGATATATAGTCGTGGTTATTCACGCCAGCTACAGTACCTGCCAATCAGTTTTTCTTCTCCTCGAGTTTGGTGCAGAAAGGGGGAGGGAGGGACAAGAGTTGAAAGATGACACAATGGCTTAGAGGACTGTTACTTTAGGTATTCATTAAAATAGGAGTTACATGACCAGCTTCTGCTGTTTCTGCAATTTTATTATATTCAAATCAAAGTCTGGCTTCTGTAGGCTTTATAAAGGAAACAATGTGCCTTATAAACAGAGTGCAGGGTTCATGTAGGAGCGG
>NW_010256177.1:127164-136711 GCF_000690775.1 Eurypyga helias
TATAGATATGAGAATAATCTATCACGTTTTTAATTTGAAAGAATAAGTTATCCAGCATTTTCTTTGCAAGCATTGAAGTCTTTTGCAAACAGCTGGTTTTACTCTCTGCGTTCCTGTGGATACATCAGTGTTATTGTATCAACTTTGCAAATTGGTAAACTGAGGAATGCTTTGACTGAGGGAACTGAGAAAAGTATGCAGCTGGCTATGAGAATAATCTATCACGTTTTTAATTTGAAAGAATAAGTTATCCAGCATTTTCTTTGCAAGCATTGAAGTCTTTTGCAAACAGCTGGTTTTACTCTCTGCGTTCCTGTGGATACATCAGTGTTATTGTATCAACTTTGCAAATTGGTAAACTGAGGAATGCTTTGACTGAGGGAACTGAGAAAAGTATGCAGCTGGCTCAGAGTGAAAAGCAGAAGCAGAATTTGGGGATGCTGGTCTTCTCTCTCTTTTCTCCAGCAGCAAAACCACGGAGAAAAATATGGTTTACAAAGGAAAAATTACTTTTTGCATTTTTAGATCTGCTCGAAGTGAAAATGGCAGAAAGACACCATGGTTTCAGTGTAATAACCTGATGTTTTTTATCATGTAAAGCTTATTTTTTGTAGGATTTCTCTTCATAAGCTGAGTCAAGAATCTGCCCTCGTACTCAGTGCATCTGTGGAAGGACCGTGGTCCTTGACAGGTCTATGGGGGACCCAGAGGAATATTTCTACTGCAAGGTGTGGTGAAGCCTAGGGCTGTAAGCAGGAGTTTTTTTCAGCAAAGAGGGAATAGCAATAGAAGATGTTCTTCAGGACTGCTGGGTTGGATCAATCCAGTGCAGATACTTTAGAGATGAAAGGCAGAAATATGTAAACAAGACATTTCTGCAGGTTAAGGATGTGTAGGGAGCAGTAAGTATCTCCAAGCATGAGATACAAGAATAGGCAACTTCTAACTTCTATTATTAGAAGACTTCATAAGAAAGAAACAGAGACTGGGATTCAAGTTTATGTATACATGACCACCATCTGTCTCTTTCATTTCAGTTCTTTGGACTGGGACAGTCTGGAGATAGAGAAGATCTTGTTAGAACTATCACCTCAGAGATTTGATGTGGCTGGCTCTGTGTTTGAAACAGCAGCCAAAAGTTGTGCTGGAATTTTATTGTTCCCCCAGAACGATTCCTGCAGGATGAGGAGGATGTTTGAATGCTGGGAGGAGAAAAACAAGATGCTGGGAATAAGAACAGCAGCTTCAGATTTTTTGAGCCTTTCTTTTCAGATTGTGACCCCTTGTTTGCAGGCTTTGAAACCCTGATAGAAAGGGTGTGGGTTTAGGAGGAGGTAATCTTGGCTCGGGAGGTCCGGCAGATGGTGTTGGCAAATGGCACTGCAGGCTCCTGCAGCGTGGTGCAACACTCTGGAGGTGGGTAGGGGAGCAACGAGGTTGTGGGAAGCAGCTGGTAGCAAATACACTCAAGATGGCTCCAGTGAGCAACCACAAACAGCTTGGGAGGGTGGAGAAGGAGCAGAGTATAGCTCAGAGTAAATGAACCAGTGCTGCGTTCAAGTCCCACTTCAGGAAGATGTGTGAGAGGTGAAGGTCGGTAGATGACAGACAGGACGGTAATGCACTGCTGTCCTTACTGCAGGGTACACGTTTCTTAATGCAAGCCTACGTCTTAGAACCCAGAAAACCTTCCATTAGAAAAATCTTCATGACTGGAGGCAATCTGTTCCCTTGGCTAATGGTGTAAATCCATAGGCTTTCCGCAGAAGACTGTGACACACCTTGATGAACCAAGGATAAATGAGAGGTGGTCAGAAGACTCAACTGCCCTCCTTCTCTCTCTCTCTCTCTTTCCCACTCTCTCTTTTAATGTTAAAGATAATGAAAACTCCAGGAAACTCATATGAACCACTTCTTTCTTCAAAGAGATTAGTAGCTTGGAAAAAGTAGCAGGCAGTTCCTACTAATTTATCAATGCTGATACAGCTTTAGCTAGAGAGGTTATTAGGTGGTACTTGGGGATAAAGCAACAGCATGAAACTAGACCAGGCAAGAAACAAACCGTTGTATTCTGATTTGTTCAAAACACTAAAACAGGTAAGAAGAAAGGATCTGCAACATTTACACATCACCTAGCACCAGATAGGAGTTAGAATATTATGGGCATGAGTTTATGCAAAACAGTTTCACACAGCTTTGCCAATGCATCTCCACCCAGAGCTGTAGTGTTCTCCATAGCTGTGGACTTTTATCTGAAAAGCATTACAAAACTGATTAGTTTCATATATACTGCATAAAGATTTTCTATGACAGTGAAAACAAGCAACAAAAATGTCACTAGTGACCTGTATTTCTCAAAGGCTCAGGATGTCTCTGGATATTGTTTACCTTGCCTCCATATCTCATCGTGGTTGCCTTCTACTTCATAAGAACATCCTCCTAAGTAGTGGCTATAAAGTAAATGGCTGTTAGGCATTCAGGTCAGAAGACCTCAGGCTCATGGCTGCAGACATGGGGAAGGTAGACAAATAGCAGTCTTGTTTAGCTGAATAAGACATCCTCATCACAGTCCTTGAACTAAAGTCCATGCCAAACATTCTATGCTGTTGCTTCCAAGATGGACAGATGGGGACCTTATAAAATAAGACAGGATGTTCCTTCCTTGCCAATGTCTAAGCATGCTGCCTCCATACCTGTTCCAGGTGTTGGTGTAAAGCAGCAAGGTGACTCGCTTGCATATCATGCATAACATGCTCAGTTAAACAGAACTGAATATGAATTGTCACATCCTTTGCTGTTACAAATCAGTGCCATAATTTTTCAGTCCATCTCTAATTAGAAAGAAGGATTATTGGGTAAAAAAAATCCTTAAAACTGAACTTCTTGAGATCATATCTCTATATATTAGGCAGTAGGTTTGGGTGTTTGTTTTTTTTTCAGAGTGATTAAAGATAGCAAAAAATTATATGTGATCTTAGATTATATTTTTGGTACCTTACTAAATGTAAAAAGGCTTGATAGTTGTGTTTTAGATTTTGGTTTTTTTTCTTTTTTCTCCTCAGATCTGTTCCTTCTTTTTCCTGTTATATATATCCAAATCCATTTACTATGATCTATGCCTGAAATGCTGGTGAAATTATGACATCATAATGGTCAAAAAGATAAAGGGAGGAATGAATCAAGTAAAGTAAAGGAGTTTTAGTGATAATTCGTGTTACTTTTTATATTTTTCTTTTGTTAACACCACTGAGCTGTACTGCAGTATAACCTTTTGCAGAGTAGAGGTTTAAAATCTTTCTTCTTTCCCCAACCTCTTCAACCATGCTGATATGTATTTTTAAATCACTAATCACTTCAGTGATTAAAATACAGGAAAACAAAAACCTGACATTTCAAAATATCTCAAAGTAAAAAATCCAAAACCCTCACTCAAGTACCAAGAATAAAATAAACCTTTTGGAATTGTTCATTCATTTATCATGAGGTATGAGCTATATAAAACTAAATCCTGGTAAATTATTTGTAAGTCACCTTTAAAGAAGCTCCTGAGATAATGATGCATCCCATGAAATGTAAAGACAAATAGATTTTCTATCTTTTATATGAGGCATGCTTTTACTTTAAAAACATTTTTACATTGGGTTTAAAGAATGGTAAAGATATTTCAATGTTACATGATGTTCAGAGTTACCCACAGCATTTTCTAGTGTTCTTAACTACACAGACACAGAAGTGCAAAACCAAACTTGAAAATTCTTTGGAAGACTTCACATGAATCACTGCTGAATGGTTTCAAATTAATGAACAGAGTGCAATTGTTCCTATATAAGTGCCTTGCTCTGGGATGTAAGTAAAATAGAAATTTAGTGGTGCAGTTTGGAAGATAATGATTAATATTTACATTTATCAGCTGAAAAGCCCCAAAATGTTATAAAAAGGTAACTTTTACAAAGTAGAGTACTTGTTTCCCTGCTAATAGGCAGTACTTAGCCATCTAAAATCAGTGTCTCTTTCTCTCCTCTTCCTTTTTTACCAGAACAATTGTGATGCTGACTGTAATGCCAAATTCATGTATGTTTTTCTTCTTGTTATGCCATTAAGATGACTCATTTGCAGTTAGACTATATTGCTTCCTGCTTTTTAAATGTATTTTGTTATTTCACAGTTGTACTTTACTTTTTAACATACATTTACTTGATTTGTATATTTTTTAACTCCAGACATAGTGCTAAAAACCTTATTTATTCTAAACTGTTCATGAAGAGAATTAAATGCATCACAGGATAGGTAGATGTACCCAAACACTCATTCCACGATACTGTTGTTCATTGTTCCCTTCTACATATTCAAGACATTTTTGATCCAAATGTATAACAAATATGAAAACACATAAAAGCTTTGAATTTTCTATGAGGAAAAGAAAATACGGATAAATAGCATGATATTGTACTATACTTAAGGGCACTGGTTAGGGTATTTATGCTGGAGAAAATAGCAAAATGCAGAGAGTCTGACTGGTTTCTTGGAATCTTATGTTTAATACTTCTTCAGTATGGAAATCATGCAAAATTACTTGAAAATGGCTGTCAAGTGTTTGATCATAGAAGTATAGAATCCCCAAGAAGAAAAAAGAAAAAAAATCTTAGTAAAGTTTTGAGAAGGTTTGAATATCAAGTAACAGACTGGGCTGCAGTCTTCATACTTCTGGTGCGTTTTTAACTAGGCTACCTTGTGTTCTTTTCTTTCCTTTCCAAACCCAGTATTTAAAAGTCCCATATGGCAATAGATATTGCTGGAATAGAATGCATACTGTTCTGGAATCCATTTGATCTGAGTTAACGTTCTGTATTTTAAAAGACAGCTGAAATATTTTGCTTTCTCTATATTTTATTTTGACCTGGTCCTTATCCCCTCTCCATCCTTCTCTCATCTGCAGCCCTCCATATGGGTGTTTATATAAAGACACAGAAATTTATTTTTCAATCCTGTGCAGATGTAGAAGAGGGTGGGGGAGGGGATAGTATAAGAGTTCTTCTGCCCAGTTGCATATATACTTAGTTAACAGACAGAGGCGGATGAGGGTGACATATCCTATATGTGATAATACCAGACCAGACACTTTAGGTATGTGCTTTTCACTAACTGGACAAGGATGAGAAAGAATATGAATAGAAAAAACAGAATTTTACTTGGACCTTGTTGATGTCAGAAGCATTATTTAAATTTTGAAGAATGAAGCTGATATTTAAACTTAATTTTCCTTGTGATCTGGGCTGATGACTCTGCTTTTTACTGGCAGACCCTTATCAGAGGAGTTGACTTGTGCTCAAGGTCAATAAAAATCTGACCAAGGATAATGTTAGGGAATAATCCAAAAACGTGCTTGTTTTACTTCATATCCTGCTTAGCAGAAACTCCACTGCTTGTGACTGACAGTTCTTTTCAACCATCAGAGATTTTGTGTCAATAGGTCAATAGTTTTAATATCCTGGGGATACCCCCTTCAGATTGCTGATCAGCACCTTACAACAGTCAAAGCCCTGACCTCAGACCATTTGCAGATTTAAACTGAACCAACTGGATGTCAGACTAGGACTTTGGGAGCCTAATCAGTACAAGGTACATAGTCTGTTAGTACAACCGTGATCTGAACTGGGCAGATTCTGAGTTCATCAGGACCTTTTCCTTCTGTAATAAAACTACAGAGAAAAGAAATCATATATTCTTGAGCTGTTCTTTGCTGGGCAAAGGTGTTTGCAAATCTGGACTAATATCTACAGCTGTACCAACGCTGCATAAATTTGGAAAACTAATTGTTAGTGGGAAACTACTTACTTGTTTCTTAATGTATTTTTAATAGCATTTTTGATTGATAGTGCACATATGCCACATGTATACTCTCTTCTTGTACCTGATGTCATACAGAAAGTAAATGTGACATTATTAGTGACTAATGAACCACAGAAAATTTCATCAGATATCTAGAATTTCTGATCCTATCTATAGCTATTTCAAAATATTTAAAAGATAATTATAGCACCCACCTTTCTTGATAAATCTATTTTCTAGCCAGATTTCTACTGGAATCAGAGCACAAGAACAGACCTTTCTCAAATTTACTTTGTTGTTGTTTTTTTTTTTGCCCCTAGGTGGCTTTTGTCTTTTTGGCTTTTTATTGTAAGCCAGCTGATGGTGATTTTAAAGTCCAAAGATATTACATGCCCACAAGTTTTAGGAAAGTAGGTAGAAAAACAGAGAGGGGATACCCAGATCAGGTCCTTGCTCAGAAAGATACATCTTTGTAAGTTAAGTTCATTATTAGTCAACAGAGAGTACACATGGGTTAGAGACATTGTTGATGCCCCAGTCACAGTAAAGACTTCAGACTCAGCTTGAACCCCATTAGATACAGATAACACAATCCTAAGTCAGGAATCTATAAGCTTCATGAGTTGTATAACTCATTGTTTTCTTCCCTGAGTCCAAAGGAAGGTCTTGTGCAGGGTCACCAGAAGCTCAAGGATGTGTCACTGACAGCTTGAGGGGAATTGGAGTTGTTAGCATGAGTAGCACTGTCACAGGAGGATGTTTTTATTCTGTTCCCAATGGATCTCCAGAGCTTCCATACACTAATTAATGATGGAGGCTGCTGTTGTGGGAAAATAATATAAAGGCCCAGATTTTCTGCTGCAGGCAAGGAGCAAGGAGTGCTAATTGGGAGGGAGGTGTGAGCAAAGATGCCACCTTGCACTGACTGATCATTAGTCAGCTTTTGTCCCTTACCATGAGTTAGAGCAATCTGAGGGTGACTGTAAATTATGTGGACTGCTAGTGGCACCAAAGGACCATCATGTTAGCTAGGCCTTGCTGGTGTGTGAGACACACATGCTAGAATCTATGTATTATCTGCCAGGAAGCAGAAATGGAGAACATCATACTTTGATTTTGAGAATGGGCTAAGGACTAGTTTAGACAAGTGAGAAAGCATTAGGTGAGAACCTAAGTTTATCCAACCTTATTGGGATTTCTGTGTTAACTAAGTCTTTAAATTGTTCACATGGTTAGAAAATGGGCTCTTTTCAGAGGTAATGATGAACAGGAAAGGCTCTCTGGCTGAATGCATAACAGCGTTTTGACTTGTGCTACTGCCTGAGTGTAGTGGGTACTGCATCTGCTGAACATCACAGGCAGTGCATTAGGCTGTGGCTCCAGACCAAAATCAAACTTCTCAGATGCTCTGTTGTAGAAGATCTGAGTATCTATACAGTGCCCCTTTGACAAGCTCCTTTATGTCTTGGTCTTCTGCCCCTATAGCTCTCTCACAGGGGTGACAGGATTTGACCAATACATATGACCAATATGTGTAGGTCAAAGATGACATGAAGAGGAAAAAGGCAAAAAAGGACCACATTACATGCACTGTGTCTAAAAAACCTGAAAGTCAGCCAAAGATATGGAAGACTTACTCTGAGTAGGGTTTATGAGATCTAGCAGAAATGTGAGCTGTCCTGTCAGCTTTGCATTTGATTTTTTTTCTGATTATATTCTGTCACATAGAGTCAGTTCAGAGGCAGAGTCATTACTGTTCCTGCACGTTATGGTACTTTGGCACTAGGCCATTCTCTGCATACATGCCAAGATGCTTTTATAAAACCATTAAAAAAGCAGTACTTATCAGTTATTGAGAGGATTAGAAAACCTGAAGGTTAAAATAGCAGTGAAGCAGTTATGACCACAAGTGTGTGTTACATAAGTAAGCCCATAAAGTAAGCTTTCTTCACTGGTGAAAGCAAATGTTATACACCTTACCTTTCTTTTATTATAGAACAGCTCAGACTGTTAGATGCTTATATGTGTGCTACTATTCCATACATTTGCTTTCACTTACTATCTTTTCTGTAGTTAAAGGCCTCACCATCATACGTGTCACTGCACACACAAAAATACAGTCTCTAACTTGAATTCCTTGTTATCTCTTAACCTTTCAGTTTACAAACAGGTTCCAAGGCATATTTTGAGATAGCAGATAAACTCTATCTATGATTTAGCAAAGAATGAATGTGGGCATGATGTGAAAAGTTATTTATTTATGTTCTTTGTTTTCATGTCACAGTTTCCATATCTTGCAAACTTCAAAGTACACCAGGCTACTTAACTGGAAAAAAAAAAGGTAACCAAGGACAGAAAGCCTACTATCTCATGAATGGCTTGGAGAAGGTAGAGATGGAAGAACCATTCCAAGAAGAGGAACTAAGGGGTAACCAGTGAAAGGACCGGGAAATAATTTAAAATCAAAAAGAGGGTGGCTGCTTGTACTTCTCTCAAAATGGTGACTGAGTGCTAGAGAATATTGTGGGGACCAATAGGAAAAATGACTTCCAAAAAAAAAGATTAGACAAAATTACATAGGTCAAACACAAAGTTACGGTGTCTTCCTTTTGTGATTATTAGACACAATGACCTGATGTAACTACCTCAAAGGAATCTGTCAGTTGCCAAATGCTGGATACAGGGAGGGTATATTTAGGGAACAACCATTCTATTACATTTTTCTTCCCTAAACATCTGATACCATCAGTAGTCAAAGACAGGATATGTGGAGCTTTGATCTCATCCAGTTTAGCGGCTTATACACAAAACGCTGATCCCTATGTATAGTTGTGGCTGACAGTCGGTGTGAATAGTGATGATAAGGTTTAGTCCTTTGTTTCACTCTGGATGCATTTTAGAGACTCTAGTCCAAAGATGAAGAGTGGTCTAGGAATAGAAAAATTAGTCGTTCGTTATGACTATGAGGTGCACCAGGCACTTCTGCAACATGACATGAGGTTGCAGTCATGGAGCTGTGCCATCCATCCTCCTCTCCATTTTTAAGTTGTGTCTGTATCCACCCTTACCTCCTCTTGTTGATAGCAAATGTGACTTCTTTCTGAAACATGAAAATCAATCCAGGAAATTAGACAAAGCAGCAACATTTGGCCACCCTCTGTATTAGTCTAGTCTTACACCTCTGTGTAGAATTAACGGGTCAAACAGCTCCAAGCCTGGTAGTAGCCCAGCTCTCAGCTTGCTTGGACTGTAATCATTATAACTTACTCACTAGCTGGTGCTTTGGTTTCAGAAGGTGAGGAAAAGAGAAGCTGTTTTTCCAGTTGAGTGCAAAGGACAGCTGAGAAATAAAGTTGAGTACATTTCTGTTACATGTCCTGATTTGCTTCTAAATTGTTTGATATTCTGGCCCTGTTCTGTTTCCCAAATAACTTGAGACTCCCCTAAACATCATCAGAAAGTGTCACAATCACTGAAAAAAAGTATAATGTAAATCTAAATATCTGAAATGCATGGTAAAATTATTGTCAGGGCTGTGGTGATTCAGCTTTGCTGTATTTGCACTTACACACTAGCAAATCCACACGGACACAGACAAACATCCAAACACAGAAATGGTAGGGGGAGACGAGAGAATACTACACAATTATGAGACTAATGGAAAACAAGACAATAGGGTTGTGATATTGAACCTAGATCAGGAAAGCCAAAGCCCTGA
>NW_010256178.1:0-7926 GCF_000690775.1 Eurypyga helias
TATGATTCTATGATTCTATGGTGTGACCTGGGGCTCCCAAACCCCCACGCCTGTATTGCTGTTGTTCTGGTGGGGTGGCTGTGTAGTTGTGAGAAGGAGAAAGATAGTCTTTGCTCCTGCTATCCTCATGATGGTAGAGAACAATTCTTTGTGTGTGTAGACTTGGTTTTATTTTTATTTCTAATTAATGCTTGTCACCCAGGAGAGCTTAATGACATGGTACGCATTTCTCACCAATTCCCAACATTCATTAGATCCTGGAAAGCAGAAGCCAAAGTTAACCTCTTCTTCTAAGCTAAAGATAAATATTTTGCATCATATAGCAGTGATCTGGCTTCTCCTAGTACAAATGTGATCTGCTTTTACATAATTAGCATCTCCAGAGTCAGTTCTCTGACAGTGCACATCACATTTACTACACAGGGCGCTCAGGGTGTCTTGAGTGGTGCCTCTGAGAAGTGGATGCAGCAACAACCCCACCTTTGCAGAACCTTGACTGATGCTGAGCTGTCTTGGGTCTGTCCTTGGAGCTGCATGGCAGAGCCAGGTTTTGACGTTACACCTCCATCCCCATCCCTGCCTCCCAACAGACTTCGAGACACAAGTAATTCCCTTCACCACATGTCAACATGGAAACAAGCATCACTCCAGGAAAGAAACTTGTTTGCACCCCAGAGGAGCCTCATGCCATACATCTGAGGCCCGATCCTGGAGCTGTGTCATTCCCACAGTGGCAAGCAGAAGAGAATGAGAAGTAGACCAGCGTGGCTGTTCAGCCTGCTCTTTCCCCAGTCCCCTAACCAGTCACAGCACATGTAGTAGACCTTCACTGTGCAGTGTTCAGCATTTAATGTCATTTTTCGTTGGGCAGTGACACTGTATGGTAGTACTTCCTGTTTCGCTGTAGGGGTAGAGCCCCAGCAGCTTGGAGAGGCAGAAATGGCACTCAAAGCAGTTAGTCCATGTGGGCAAAGACTGGAGATCCTTACCAGGGTGCAGCCGTCCTTAAAATGCTGTGGCCTTGCTGTCTGTGCTGTCCCACCTACTGACCACTTTCCTGCTCAGACTTGCCACCGTTTGTGCAGGCTCAGAGCTGTATGTGACATACTGAGGTAAAATAACGGGGCACATGGGTAGCCATTTTGGGAGAACAGAGAATCATACAAAACATCAGTATGATGTCCTGCATGAAAGTCAAATGTCTTGGCTCTCACATGCTTGCCTGGAAAGGACTCCTGTGTTGTGGGAGTTAAAAGCCTCCGCTCCAAAGAAACCACAAAACAAAACAAGGAAAGCTATTATCCTGTTTTTGTCTCTTTGCACGTTCCTTGGGTTTGGTTTCATCTAGTGCATGAGGAAATAGAGGAAGGCCGTGAAGAAAAAATCATAGTGACGTGATATGTCAATTCAGTTTATTTTTTTGAAGAATGGCTTTGAAGGCTTTTTTATCAATATGTGCAGGATATTTTTCAAGGCTTGTAGGTGTCGCTTTTTATTTTTGCACAAGTATCTTGTCTCAGGATTTCTCTCTGCAGCTTTATGATGACAGTGCTGTTTCCTGATGCTACTGTTGTTTTTTGTACCATCACCAACTCTAGCAGGACCTAAAGTCAGGCCTTGTCAAGCAGATTGCTTTTCAGTTTACCTTAGGCAAGCCATTAGTCAAAATACTGACTGAGGAAAAGAGGTGTCACTTGTTTTATTGTTTTTTTTTTTTTCCTGTTTATGTATCAGAAGAGAACAGAATGTATTTCTCTATATGCTTTTGCAATGAAATGATTGCAAATTAAGTACACATCATTGTAATGTTTACAGTGTATTTCTAGCACTTCCTTTTCAAGAAGGACTTCAAAGATGATTGGCCAAACCAGAACAGAAATACCCATAGCTGCCTTGTTTCTTTCTAGAGACAATAACCAGCCTGGTCACCTAATGTGGCTTCTGTTTCCCTTCTGATTCCATGAGAGACAAGCATTTCTTAGAAACAAAGAATCACAGAATGGTTTGGGTTGGAAGGGACCTTAAAGATCATCTCATTTCACCCCCCATGCCATGGCCAGGGACACCTTCCACTAGACCAGGTTGCTCAAAGCCTCATCCAGCCTGGCCTTGAACACTTCCAGGGATGAGGCATCCACAGCTTCTCTGGGCAACCTGTTCCAGTGCCTCACCACCCTCTCTGTGAAGAACTTCTTCCTGATACCTAATCTAAATTTACTCTCTTTGAATTTAAACCCGGTATGCCTTGTCCTGTCAACTACAGGCCCTTGTAAAAAGTCCCCCCCCAGCTTCCTTGTAGGCCCCTTCAGGTACTGGAAGGTGCTGTAAGGTCTCCCTGGAGCCTTCTCTTCTCCAGGTTAAACAAGCCCGACTCTCTCAGCCTTTCCACGTAGCAGAAGTTTCTACTTACTAAAAATCAGTACTGTCAATTTTTTATTTTTCTTTCACATTCACTGTGGCTACAGCAAAGTCTATACTGAAGAGACAGACCAGCATGAACTTCTCAGTATTACCATTATTTTGATGGCTTGATGTTTCTGCCAGTTTAAAATTTCTCCAAATCACCAGATGAAATAGAGGATGTGATGCCAGCACGTGAATCCCAGCAGTTCTGTAAATGGATTTTGACAGATGTTCTTCCCTGTGCAGGAGCAGCTGGCACAGCTCTTGGAGAGCCTGAGCAGGCCTGCTGGAAGAGCTGAGTAGAAGAAAGGCAGGGAGCTCCCGATAGGGACTTAGATGAACTTCTGTGGGAAAGCTCTCTGCCACATCCAAGATACACTCTGCTTGCTTATGATGGATGCTAATAAAGAGTTCATACCTATTGTGGTTGCTGAATGATTTTGTATGGAATATCCTTTTCTTTTTTTTCTGCACATACACACCATTTCTTTTAGAAAATTGGTAAATTTTGACTTTTTGATGCTGACATCAGAAGCCCAGGGAAGTGAAGTTGAGAACAGACTGACAATACTGAAAGCTGAAGATTTCTAGTACCTGTCAAATCACCACATGTACTACATTGAAAACAAAGCACTGCCCTCACAAACCTTTTGCCAAATATTTGCTCTTAGAGTAAGTCAGAGAAAAGCAACCAGAAAGAAAAGGAAGAAAAAAAGGTTTTAACAAGAGTCATTTTCATTTCAGTTCTTGCCAGGACCACAACAAAAAAACAACAAACCAATACAAAACAAAAAAACCCCAAACATTGCCAGGTGACTAAACATGTGGGATTAACCTGGAACGTGTTGTTAAAATGAAATTCAAAGTCACACTGAGGTACGAAGTGGCACTGACTGCACAGCCTTGTAAAATGCACAAAGTAAAGACAACAGAAGAACTAAAAATGTTTTCTTTCTTTCTGTTAGATTCATTCTAGGGCCACACATGGCAGGACTGCAGGGTAGAATTATGCAAGTTGAGCATGTGCATTACCAGCCAGGTGCTGTGTCAGACAGAGGATGGGGAAGGAGCTGCAGCCCTGCCTCAGTGGTTTCCCAGTTAATCTTCCCCTCGGGGTACAAACACAGTGCAATAGAAGGGTGTCGTTGTAATTCATGAGGAAGGCAGAGAGACTGGAAGAAGTTGGGTAGTGTGTCAAGAGTCCTCCCTACTCCCTCCTGAAGTACCTGCTCCATGCCTTGCTGATGAACATGGAAGGGCATCCCCTTGTGTCCATGTGTGCTGGATGGGGCTCTCCCCACATCTGCCCGAAAAGCTGAAGCCACAGCTTAGCCCTGTGCCAGCCAAACTATCTAATATAATGCCCGATGTCACTTTTTACAGTTCCTTCATGTGGTACTTCAGCTTTTGCTAAGAGAAGCCGGTGATGTGTTCAGTCTCTGTTCCTCACTGAGCTGCGTGGGAGGCCCAGTCCGCCTGCACCTCGCGTGAGGCATATATATATATATCTTTTGTGTTTATGTCCATGTGTGCTATTTTCACTGCCCACAAGAAGATGGACACTGGGTGTAGATCCCATCCTCACCTTACTCTCAAGACTGGGAATAATACAGTTTTAAATACTGTGTGATTGCGCTCAATTTGTATGGAAGTATTTTAATATAATTGTGACCTTATTAACGTGGTGTGATTTCAGCTGCTGTTCATCTCTTGCTAATGGCCGGTAAATAAAATGCTAATCTCTTTTACAGCTTTTGTGTTGCAGAAGTTCAGGTGTTCAGATGACTTAATTAGCATCTAATATCTGTGTTACACTGAATCTAGTCTGGCAATTTTTAGACACCTTTGCTGAGAGGAATGAAACTGTAATGAAGCTGTTAATGCCACTGCAGTTTGAGTGAGGTCCTTGTTTTCAGGATTGACTGGTATTCCTAGATTCATACTCTATGGACTCATATTTGAATTTTCATAGAGAAGAGGAGGAGTAGAACTAGTTTTATAAAACTATATGTATAAAACCATTACGGCGTTTCTCCCCTGTGGTTGACAGAGGAGAAAGGAATATTGCAGAAAACATGACAGGCAGCTCTTTCATGTGCACCTTCCTCTAGATCTGGTAGCTGGAGACCGTCCTGTATACAAAGAAACATATGCTTGAGGAATTTTGAGAGAAAACAGTGTCTGGCATTGCGTCTCATAAATCCATTAGGATCACTCAGTCCACACTGGGGCAGCAGCTGATACTATCTAATTTTAAGCACATAAATTATGAGTTATTCTTTTTTAAGATGTATTATCCTCTAGTGGTTACTGTCTCTCCCTGTGATTATTCTGGCAACTTCTACACTAAAATATAATTAATACACCTCAGGCAGCTTCAATTGCCCTCCCCGTGGAGAAATTGCTCTGCGGTGAAAGTGGTTCAGGCTTGAAGTCATGCTGCCACTCATGGCGATGCTAAGCGGAGGTCTCAGGGCTTCTTTGGAGAGATTTCTCATTTCCAGTGCTCTCAAGGATCTAATTTTGAGACCTTAGCAATATTCTGTTTTTCTACGAGGGAAACAGTGGCTCCTGATCTGTGTGATTCTGTATGTGCATGTGTCTCTGCGTGAGGCATCTATAGAGAAGTAGTCAAACACCATGCAGGATTATTTGGTTGTAGTGTAAATATCTGTGTTTCCATAGAGCATTTGAATCATAATATTCAGCCCCTATGCTGTAACATTTGTGTTTCATTCCTTTGGCTCTTCCTGCCAGAATAATTTCAGAATAATCCTTTTATATTTGCCTCTGTTTTGCAAAGAGTAGCTGTTGTGGACCAAATAACATTATCAACCAATGTGAAGGTTCCTATGCCACTCATAGTTAGGATTTCCCTCCAGTAAGTGCCAAGTGTTACGAATTTATTTAGTTCCACTGTCCCTGGTAGTACGCATGGGATGTAAGATGATGCTCATCTCAGTATCTGGGACCTAAATCCAGATTCAGGAGTCCAAAGGATAGAGTTTTGTTAACAGGCCCTGCAACCTTCTATATAAATTCTATACAGGGCTTTTTCTTGTTAGGGTAGATGCAGAAAAGCAGGTCACGCTTTTCTGCTTCCACAGTTTTGGAGCTGTCTGGACATAAAACTTTTATACTACAGTAATGAATGTGTTGTTCTCAGCTATAATAATGTTTTATATTTCAATTAAAATCTTTCTAATCCTATGTTTTGAGGAATTGATGTCATACGATCTTGATGAAATTAATAGCACTGTGGAGGTCTATTTGCTTGGATTGGTTACATCTATTGCATTGCAAACTGGCTGCTGGTGGGGCTGCTATGCTTTGGAGACTATTCTGCATGGATCTGTATCAAATCTGCAGATTTTTCTTTATGATTAATATCAACATTTTAAAAAAAAATGTAAGGCTCAATTGTGTAAATAAAAATATTATTAATCAAAAATGCATGCTTTGTAGTTTGAAAAAGAAACCCATTTGAAATCATGACAGCTTATTTGATGTGGGAAAAATGTAATACTTTGCAAGATACAACACATGGTATTGGATAACTGCAAAATGCTGTTTCATTGAGATCTGTCAAATTCTACTACTTGAAATATTGCTGTTTTATTAATTATGTATGGAATTGAAGAACTATTTTTATCTCTTGAGGTCAGCTCAAGTTTTTCAGCCATATTACAGTGGGATGTAATTCATTAAATACCTGTATTTTCTATATTTACAGCAGGTTGAATGCTCATGTTAGCATTTTTTTCAAAATCTGAGAATGCTGTACCAAAATTTTGCTTTCATTATTCCTGGTTTCAATTTACCTGGCAAGTGTAGGGTGAATTTTATTTTTTTTTTTCATTTTGTTTAATTCATGCAAAATTGAGAAATCATTTTGGGCTTACAGAATCCCCCAAACCAGACAGAACACAGAGTACTTTGCTCTATCTTTCAGCCCATAAGTAAAAAACTCTTGCAAGTGTATGAAGTCAGCATTGCAGATAAAAAATACAAACAGGCTATCTGCACAGATGCTTTCTAAAGTATTTAACTTTTCATTGCATTTTATTTTAGGGCCCCTGAATCCTTTCAGAAATATTGCTGCTATTTGATGAATAGGAGCAATGGGAGTTCATTAATAGGCAGTATTTCCTTTATTTAGTAAGTCAAACTTGAATGCGAAACATGTTATGCTACTTCTTCTGATGCTTTCAACACAATTAAGTTAATTTTATTTAACTAAGAGCTATTTAAAATGCTGGGATATGAACATTTTAATTTAATTCTGATTTCTATCCAAAATGCAGCTTGATGCAAATCACAGTCAAAACAATAATTTTCATTATTATGTTTTCTGACATCTTTAAAAAATCATAAAATTCAGGATATGCAAGAAATGTATGGTGAGACCAATTAGATTTAATTATTAGACGTAGCTTACCTTCCTAGGGAGCAGAAGAAATCAGTTGATCTTGTGCTAAGTTATATTTAATTACAGACAAATATGTTCTTAATGGTTGTGTCTTTAAATATTCTTTAGAAAGAAACAAGCCTAAAAAGTAAAAATGAAAACTCAGATTAAAATTGAAGATCTAAAGCTAGGTTTCCTACTAGTAGCTTTAGATCCCAGCTGAAATCTCAGATGTGAATCAATCCATCTTTCCAACCCCACAGTAAATCAGAAAAACCTCATGAAGTCACTTTATCTCAGGTCTTGGCTTCAAGGCTTTGAAAAGTGTGTGCGTGTATGTGCATGTATGTGTTTGTCTTGTGTTTAAGGGATTCTTACACATTTACGTTTAGAAGCAGTTTGCCTTACTCTGGGTTCAAATGAGGCAGACATGTCACTGACAGAGAAGAAAGGTTCATTTTACCAAACTTTGGTGATTTGAAAAATGGGGCATCTTGTTAAAGCTTCCCTTATAATTGAGGGGGAGAGAAAGGCACCTGCAGGGAACCGTTCATCCCATTTGTTTTAGATGTCTGTCTTTGGGTGGGATGAATTACCTTCTCCATGTGCTGCCTTTTTTGCACTCAGTACAGAGCAAGTCTAGGGCAACAAGGTCATTAGCATAACCCAGTTTTTATCGCTCTGTGAGAAATGTGAGTTGGGTCTCTTGATCTTTTCAAAATGTTGCATCTTGAGGATGAGATGAAAGATTTCTTTGGTGTGATGAACAGTGGCATTATACTAGTTGTTTCTGACTGGGAGGTGGTATCAGTACATTACTCCGGGGTGTGAGCATTAAGAATAATGTTTGCTACTACTGCTTTTGGGATCAAATGTGGGGGGTTGACACTACTATTGGAATAAGAGCAGGTTTAGGATTAGCTGATTTTTTTTTTTCAGGATCACAGGTGGTTATTAAATAGACTTAGACCAGCATATATTTGCACAATATCTTCTTTAGCAATTTTTTATATGTACAGAGGGGTATTGGGTTTCTGTGGCAAGGTTTTGGTAGCAGGAGGGCTCCTAAAGGTGGCTTCTGTGAGAAGCTGCTAGAACTTCCTTTTGGACCCAGT
>NW_010256178.1:7957-8280 GCF_000690775.1 Eurypyga helias
GGCGCCCGCGGCCCCACAGCCCCCCCTGCCACTGGCCAAGGCTGAGCCCATCAGCAATGGTGGTAGTGCCTATGGGATAACATTTAAGGAAAAAAACACCTGCACAACTGCAGCTGGAGAGGGGAGTGAGACTGTGTGAGAGAAACAGCTCTGCAGTCACCCAGGTCAGCGGAGAAGGGGAGGAGGTGCTCCAGGCGCCAGAGCAGAGATGCCCCATCAGCCCGTGGTGCAGCCCACGGTGAGGCCGGCTGTGCCCTGCAGCCATGGAGGGTCACGGGGGAACAGAGACCCACCTGCACCCCAGGAGGACCCCACTCCCGAGC
>NW_010256178.1:8405-36411 GCF_000690775.1 Eurypyga helias
GTTGCTGGCAGGGCTTGTGACCTGGGAGGGACCCAGGCTGGAGCAGGCTGCTCCTGAAGGATGGCACCCCATGGGGGGAACCCACGCTGAAACGGATCAGGAAGAAAACTGCAGCCCATGGGAAGGATTTATGTTGGAGAAATTCATGGAGGACTGTCTCCTGTAGGAGGGAGAGCAAAGGTAGGATGTGAGGATTTTTCCCCCTAAGGAGGAAGGAGCAGCAGACAATGTGTGATGGACTGACCACAACCCTCATTCCTCTGAGATGCTGGCAGTGATGAGGTGGAGAAAAGCAGGAGTGAAATTGAACTAGGAAAAAAAAAGGAGAGGTGAGGGGAGGGGCTTTTAAGATTTAGTTTGATTTCTCATTATCCTGCTCTGATTTGATTGGCAAGAAATTAAGTTAATTTCCCTGAGCTGAGTCTGTTTTGCTCATGATGGTAATTCGTGAGTGATGTCTCACTGTCTCTCTACCCACGAGCCTTTCCTTGTATTTTCTCTCCCCTGCCCAGCTAAGCAGGGCAGGGACAGAGTGGCTTTGGTGGGCACCTGGAGTTCAGCCAGGGTCAACCCACCATAAGAGGTCAACCGAGATTAATAGGTATCACCCCTGCCAGCTGTTTTAGACCTCATAATGGCCCTGGGCTCTGACTCATGGAGAATGAATTTTTTGGAGGTTTTGGCAGGGACTGAAGTCACTGCTTGTCAGGAAGCAGCTCTCAGTGACGCCTGGTTGAAGGTGCACAGTCACGGAAGTTGAGCCAGAGGTTGCTGCAGAGTTGGAAGTACTGGGGGCAGGGGTGATTTAGCTTTAATGCTGCCTCCTAAACTGTGAAGAACATTAATCTTGCGGTAGCATTCCTAGGAAGATACCTCTGGGTTTGGGCTTGTTATATGAACATGTAAGTGCAAACACTAATCTACACTTTCTCTCCCATTACCTCTCTACCTTCTGAATCTTTGCAGTTGTGTTTGTCTTGCTGAAACGTCTTTCACCTCTCCCTCTCTTCCCTCATTCTGACTGAACCCAGGCAGACATAATGCCGAGACACCTGTGCCTGCAGATCCACCTGGACCTGCAGCTGTAGTGCATGTAGTCACTGGTGTCTACATGTGTTCCTGCACCTCAGACTGTGTAATGGGAGTTATTTGGTGGCTGTCTACCACTCATGTGTTGTAAGACACTGTTTTCCCTTGTTGATCAGCAGATATAAAAGCAAAGAAAAAAACAAACCCACACGTATGTAGATTTTGTTTTAAAATGTATTTTCTTGCTTAAAATAAACCTATCTAAATGCAGATATAAAATGTCTAAATCTTATTTTATTAAGGCCTGAACTCTATTTAATATATTGAATTAAAGTGAAATGTAATTCTTTGGACAGGAGAAATAATGCAACCTGATTTCATAAGGCTTTGTACCTCATTGGTAGGCTGTGCTGTGAGATGTGAGGCGCATTTGAACCTTTTCCCAATGTTAAAGCGTATGGTAATGTTCTCCTTCTGGTTTGCCTGCTGTCCAATGAGGATAAGGCTCATACTGCTTCCCTGCTCCCAGGGAGGCATTAATACAGTCTCTTCTCTCTCCGTTTTCCTGTCTGTCTTCAGAAAACTAACAGATCTGTGATACCTTTGAGGCTTTTTTCCTCAATTTAGCCAACAGGTTCAATAGTTATTAGGGGAGCTCACAAATGGGAATATAGGCATAGAGCAAATTCACACAGATAATGTTATTGAGTGCTTAAGTCTTAAAAAATACATTTTGTGTATACCTAGAAGTCTGTTTATGAAAGCATTACAGCACAAAATCAGGCCTCAGCATTGCCTGAGCTCTCATCCCACTGGAGCGGGGGATAAAGCTAGCAGTGAGTTCAATGGGAATAGAGTACTGAGAGCTTTCAGAAATCCCCATCCAGTCACATATTTATTTCTCAGAGAGTTATGAGTATTTCAGATAGTAGAAATTAAATACTTAAAGGAAGAAAATCAGAGTCATAAGAAGTAGGGAATGTCTCTTGGAAAAAGAAGAGAAAAGGAATGTCTCTTCTTGAAAATTATAGTAGTCAAAAGAAGTTAATGAAAGTGAGTCCAGAGAGATTTGGTGCAACTAAGAATGGATAAAAGGTGTTTATATCTAAACTTGCCAGTAAAGGTAGTGAATGTATATATCCCATCTGAAAGTAGAGCATGTGCATAACATCATAGATTACAGACTACATGGGAGAAGTAGAGAGGTAAATCACATTTTGGATGTTAGACCGAGATTTATATCTCAGTAGGAACACAGTGAGTCTATATGGTTTGTTTAGAATTGTGCAAAGACTCTGAATCCAAACCAATTTCAAGTAGAAACTGAGTATTTTCTGGACATCCAAATACTGTTTCTGGTTCACTCATACTTCATTTACAACACAAATAAAACATCATAACTCAGCATGCCCCATTTCATCCTTTTCATGCCCCATTCTTACTCAGCCCTTTACACTTTTTTCTTCCAACTACTGATGTTAAAAAAAGTATTTGTGAACTTGGACTTTCATCCCCACAAATAGGTTGCAGTTTAAATGGTATAATTCTTAATCAGTTTCTTTTCAAAGTTAAGCTTGAAAATCTTTAGATTCATATACACCAAAAATTCCAACCTGAGGAAATACAGACTTGTCCAGTGGCAACGTTTACATCTTGCTGCTTTGTCTTGCAGCTGCGAGGCATCTTTTATTTGGGTAAACACATTGCAAAAAAAAAAGATGTAAGAGAGAGTGAATAGAAATGTGATGTGGGAGGGTGTATAAATAACACAGTGCAGAAAAACTAAGATGGGATTCTTTCTTTGACCCTCTTTGGGAATAGACGATGGAACCCAATTTAACTGAAAAACAGTGTTTCTGTAGAAGTCTTGTAAGGATTTATTTAAACAATAAATTCACTTGTGAAAGTTCAATCGGTAGAAAGCCTGATTCAGAATATTTTGAAAGGGCATTTGATTGCATCTAATGTGAGACAAATGGTTTAATAAGGTTTTAGCAATGCTAAGACACTTCTGGATTTTATCATATGCCTTGGAAGATAATGACATTGCTACCATTGTTTCTAACGTGCAAAACCTGTCCCTGAATGAAATTGAATAGAAACGATCATTAAATTAACTGAATGTTTCTAGGGCTATAGAGTTAAACAAAATCTATAGTCTATACTATGTGGTCAATGTAGTCTATACTATATTTACATAGTTTATATAAATATTTATATAGATGTGGGTTATTTGTTATCTAATATTATAAAATTGTTTATGATTACTGTAGTTTTAAGTTGCCCCTGAGGAACTTGGCATAAGTACTATCAGAAGAAAGATACCAGACTGACTGGCTGATTTGGCACGTTCGAGCAGTTCCTACCACAACATACAAACCAACAATCACAAAAGTTACTTCTTGGCTCTTAATATTAAGCTTAGCAGAAGCAGGTGTGTAGAATATGTTGGAAAGAATGATTTGGACAAGCAGTGGCTGTCCTCTCCTCTGATTACTAACTGTTGACACACTGAAAAAAATCACTTGGATATGATATGAACCAAAGGATCTCAGCATCAATCCGCTCTTGGTTTGAATAGCAGTCCACTGTGGGAAAAGCTAGTTCAGGATGAAGGAACTGAATATAATATCGTGTTCCGTATTTAATATTAGTCTGTACCTTGAAAGTTTTTGACGGGCATTAAAAATAAAGCTTAAAAATAAAGCTGAGGTCCTCATTTCTCTCCCTGCATCTCTCCAATCTTTCACTTGATTTCTGTCATGAGATTCACAACTGTCAGATTGCTTTCTTCCCCTCTTTACTGTCTTGCTCTTAAAAAATGCTGAAAACTGTGTCTCGGATACAGCAACAAATGTGAACGTCTTTAATCCTGAGAGTAGAACACAGAATGACAGAATGGTTTCGGTTGGAAGGGAGCTTAAAGACTATCTAGTTCCAACCCCCCTGCCATGGACAGGGACACCTTCCACTAGACCAGGTTGCTCAAAGCCTCGTCCAGCCTGGCCTTGAACACTTCCAGGGATGGGGCATCCACAGCTTCTCTGGGCAACCTGTTCCAGTGCCTCCCCACCCTCTCCGGGAAGAATTTCTTCCTGATACCTAATCTAAATTTACTCTCTTTGAATTTAAACCTGTTACTCCTTGTCTTGTCACTACTTGCCCTTGTATAAAGACCCTCTCAAGCTTCCTTGTAGCCCCTTTCAGGTACTGGAAGGTGCTATAAGGTCTCCCCAGAGCCTTCTCTTCTCCAGGCTGAACAAGCCCAGCTCTCTCAGCCTGTCCCCATAGCAGAGGTGCTCCAGCCCTCTGAGCATCTTTGTGGCCTCCTCTGGACTCCCTCCAACTGGTCTATATCCTTCTGATGTTGGGAGCTCCAGAGAACAGAACTCCAGGTGGGGTCTCACCAGAGCAGAGTAGAGGGGGAGAATCCCCTCCCTCGACCTGCTGGCCACACTTCTCTGGATAAAGGCCAGGATACGGGTGGGTTTTTGCACACTGACAGCTCATGTCCGGCTTTTCATCCACCAGTACCCCCAAGTCCTTCTCCTCAGGGCTGCTCTCTATCCATTCTCTGCCCAGCCTGTACTTGTGCTTGGATTACAGAGTGTTCTTTACGTTTTGCAAACCTATGGTCTCTCTACTCTAAGATATAGTCCACTTTTAAGGTTTTTTTTTTTTTTTTGCTTTATGACTGGAGTCTTCTCAGTTTGATTGTTCTCTCCCATTCTTTGACTAAACTATTTTTCTCCTTCATTTCTCTGTGCAACTAATTTTTTTTTTTTTTAGCTTTCAGTAGGGGTAAGTAGTGCCCCATGCTACCCACAGTTTGTCTTTCACTTCTCATGCCCTGTTTTGTATGCTATATTCTGCTAAATCAGCATTTTTTCTGAGGCCTAAATCTTTCCCCATTAACAGAGCTATATCTGTCTTCCTGTTAGGTAGTATTCCTAACATAATGTAGTGCTCTTCACATTTCCTATAAAATCCTTTTCTAAAATTCACATATTTTATTCAACATAAAATATGTGCTGATGCTTCACCTCTGTCCCTTTTTAGCTTACACTGCAGTTGGAAGAGCTGTCTCAGTCCAAGTCCTTGTACACAGGTCAAGTGAGCACCATCTTAAAAACCATATATTCTGTGCTACTGCCAGTACTTCTTGGGGCTGTACCAAAACTAGTTAGCAACCTTCCTATAATTCTGGCCATGATTTGCCTGTGCCAGGTTTACGTCTGTTTGCCACTGGTTGCAACGCCAAGGACCAGCAGGATGAGATTTCCCCCCAAAGCCTGAGTTGCCCTTGCAGAACCGCTTCACCCCTCTGAGACTGCAGAGGAAAGATCAGGAGAGACCCTGGAGATGAGTAAGACAGCACCATTTTTTCTCTGTGTAACAACCAGTGCAACTACGAAAAGGTGATGGGTGATAGTTGTAGGTGACTCTCTTCTGAGGGCTATGGAGGCACCCATTTGCCAACCTGACACACTCTCTAGAGTTGTGCTTCTTATCAGGGGCTCATATTAGGCATGTTACCAAGAGACTAGACTACCAAACTTTGTACTGTCCACTGACTCTTACCTGCTGCTGTTGTTTCAAGTGGGCACCCGTGATACTGGCAGGAACAGTCTGAGGAACATCAAGGATTACAGAGCCCTGGGAGCAGTGGTAAGGGACTCTGGAATGCAGGTAGTCTTCATTTATCCTCCCAGTCAAAGGGAGTTTTGAAAGGGTCAGCTGAGTTTGCTAAATCAACAAATGTTTACAGGACTAGTGCCAAAGCCAGGCTTTCATCTGCTTAGGCCATGGGACTCACTTTGAGGAGCCCTGGTCAATTATGAGCTGCTCAGAGGGGTGGTGGAGTCTCTTTCACTGGAGGTGTTCAAAACCCACCTGGGTGCGTTCCTGGATCTAAGAATGAATAATGCTAACATCAACTGCACAATAAAAGAAACTTGACTACTTTTTTAGGGTGGAAAGACTTTGAGGAATCTTCCTGTTACACTGAAGCCAACTTAATCTCCATCTGCGTATTACAATTATCCTCGTTGTGGTTGCTGATCACCATATGGATGTTGAGTTGAAAGACTGATCTCATCATCTCTCTCAGTTCTGAGCAAAGGCTCCATTTTTTGAGTCTTCAAGACCTTTCTCTTGTTTCATGCCACTGTAGGATGCTACAGAGGGGTGCCCTGATGCATTAGGCCTGCAGTGCTGACTTTCAAATAATGCCACTGTGGTGGACTTACAGTACTGTTACCACAGGTTGGTTTATCCCAGGGTAGATACTCTGCAAGAGGAGTTTCTGGAGAACTTACTTATAAGTGTTTTAGACCAGAAGAAACCACTAGATTTTTTCTGGCATTCTTCATTAAGCAGACTATGATATTTCACCACAGGATTACTTAATTGTCGTGACACATTTCTGATTAAGTTTAGAGCAAATTTTTGTTTCATTACTTAAAACCCCCTATTTTTAAACACTTGAACTTACTAGAATCCATTGTTAACTTACTCCACTGGTTCAGAGTTTAATTTGATCTCATTTTCAATCTGAATTTGTCTAGACTTGTCTTTGAACTGTAGCAGCTTGCTGTGCCTCAGATATAAATATTTGCAATAGTGGGAACGGGAACAGAAGATGTGTACTGGCTAAGAAAATTTTCAATATGTGAATTTGCTCTAGTGTGAAAAATTACTCCCAGCTTTTTAAGGCAGTAAGACAACCGTGTTCTTTATGTCAGTTTTATACAGTTTTGACACCAATGTGACTGACCCAAATTCAGATTTTTCAAGATAACTTTGCACTTTATTAATAAACTTTAAAGCATGATGTAATATGAAATCAAATACCCCTGCGATACCTATGTGAGGTATATCCCAGGATGATTTCCAGACTCAGATCAGCTGATGATTTACTGATAAGAAGCATGATCATAACACATCTGCTTTGCCAAGAAGTGTGCTTCGCTTCGTGTCTTGGCGCTTCCAGTGAAGGTTTTTGTTATGAACAAAATATCTGCCCCTGCCAGTTTTCTGTGTCTTTTACTCTCCATCTGGGAGAACTGTGGAATTGTCTATTTTCCAGCTGGCAAAAGGGGATCTGTATCTCATGTCTTCTACCTGCTAAGGCTTGTTGTGTTCCTTCTGTCTTCTGCTCCCCTCTGTCCTCCTTACTGCTGAAGAAAGTCTCACATAAAACTTTGGAAGTATGGACCTTTATGATTCATGATTATCAGTCCTCAGAATCCTGGATTGCTGTGGGACAGTGGCAGATCTGCAATTGTTTCAGCCATGGGCCCTGGAGGCCATGATTTTATGTGTAAAGCCTTTTTTTTTTTTTTTTCCCTTTTCTCCTGTCATGAACAGTGCTCTGTAAGTTTAGTTTGGGGAGTGTCTGCATAAGACCTTTCTCTCCAGCCTGGTCACCCTTCAGGCTTGGTGTGGCCTCGTGAGTCAGGGTTAGCTCCGCATGTAACCACTCTATGAGCCGTTGGCTCTTGCTTAACAGAAGCTTGGGGTTGTGGTACAGCATAGGATGTTGTTCTGGAAAAAGGACATTGTGATCTTCACTGGAAATTGTATTAATGTATTAATTGTATAATGAAACTTTCAAAGAACAAAAAAATACTCCACAAATCTTGAGACTTCATATTCTGGAAAGAATGAATATCAAATACTTTCTCAAAAAGAGTAGACTGTGGTGGTGGGAAGCCTTATGGTGGGAGAATATTTCCAGCATTGCCTAACATGCCAGTGAGACAGGGAAACTTTGGCAGAGATCTCTCCGTGTGCAATGTTAAATATTATGCTGGAAAATATTAGCATGTGTTGTCAATTAGTGATTACAGGAGAAATGCTGATGAAATAGTGTGCCAGAAAGGATGAAAAATAGAAAGTGATATCATCTTGTTTACAGGGAGTTTCAGTGGAATGCAGACTTGCAGAGGGTTCAAAGGCACATACATGGACAGATATTCCCTGAAGCCGCCTTACAGCTATTTTTTTTGTCCTTGTTGAAGAATGTCCCACTGAAGTGAAGTGGAATTGGTGACACCTTTGGAGTCATCTCAGTGATTAAAGCAGTGTGTTTGTGAAGCTGTTCATCTGGGTTCTGTCTGTAGGCAATGAACAATGACAGGCTTATCCGGTGAAGGCTTTAACCCACCTCACACTGATGTTAAGGCAAGGTGATACTAATCCTCTCTGCTCTCCTGTGTCTTTCGGCTAACCTTCTGACTGTCCTGTAGCACTGGTTTTGCACAACAGAAGTTTGCATCTCCCTAACTATTAGCATTTCAGAGCACACTAGCTGTTCCTTCATTTCCATTTATTGAAAAAACTTCAGTTAAGGCATTTCCTTGACCTATGACTTGTCGTTTTCCTAGTTTTCCTTATTTTATTTCCCTAGTCTCTGGGGAGTATATATTAGTTTACATTACTTTTTGTACTTTGTTTCTGTCTCTTTGTAAATTAATATGCTATGTCATGTGTTCCTCTGAAGATTTGTAGCACATCCTAAATATTGCACAACTGGATCCAAAAATGGCCAAGGTGGAGGAAAGCATGGAAAAGCTGAAAGCTACCATGAGCTGCCAATTTTTCTATTTGTGTCCTGTTGCTAGAGAGAAGTTAATATATTTAATATATGATAGAAAATTCTGTGAAAGGACACAGGGTAGAGGCTGCATGAGAAATGAAAAATACATGGGAATGGGAATCCAGAATAATTACTGAGAGCCTTCTTCCTCCCCCTCCCTCCCTTAAAAAAAAAAAAAAAAAAAAAGAGAGATTAAATTTGCCTTTCCTTGTAATTTAGCAGAAGTGACTCCAGTGCCTAACTCTTGCACAGTGCACAGCACAGGCCAGAGAAAATCATGAAGCAAAAGTGCGTTAATGTGAGTGGTAGCTAAGGCTGCACATTGGAGTGTAGGGACTCAAGTAGGTGTGATCGTGAGTGATCTCACCACCTTTTCCTTTAAAATATCTGGCTCCTAGCTGTGCAATCTGTGCAGATTCCTCATATAGATTATATTTTTTGTGCGGTGGTAGGTAAGAATATGAGAGATGGGTATTGTCAAATAAAATTATTGTGTTTGGTGCACTGCTTACTTGAAATTGAACCAAAAGTAAAGCCATCCCAAAGAACTATAATGCCTTCTTTCTATATTAGCATAAAATTAAGCATTCTGTGTGTCATGTATTTTAGAAATATTCTGAGAGTTTGAAATGTCCAGTGTCATTTTTTATGTATTCCCACTTGTAAAAACAACAGCATTAAGCTGAATGAATAATAGAGGGCGGGGAAAAAATGACGCACCATCATCACTTTCTGTAATCCATTACTGTCATTTCATTAATCAGACGCATGAGTTCAGAAATGCTAACCGGACAGTTCTGTTCTAATGTTGTCATGCAGATACTGAAATACAGGATAGGAGTAAAGCAATGGACAAAGCACGTGTGACCTTAATGTTTAGATTTCAATGTTTTTCTTTTAATATCACATATTTATACAGAAGCTGATCTTAAAAATTTTATACATCTCTTGGGAAAAAATGAACCAGTTCTATTTTATGTATTCTTATGCACTATAAATAGGTTGAACTAACTTATGACTCAGAGTAAATAAATTAATGACCCTTTTCATTGATAAAGCATGAAGAAGATGTACTAATAATAACTAAGCAAGTAAACAGAAAATTTTTTTTTGACACCATATGATGAAAAGAACAACCCTCATATCTGGTGCTTCAGCAACTGGCACCTTTTTTTACTTATCATTTTTTGTTTCAGCTTTTATTTTTCCTTCCTACTTTCTCTAATTTAGGTCTCCCTTTTACTACATTGTTTGTCTCCGCCCTTGTCTTCACTGCCCTCATCCATTCCTTGTGTCCAATCCTCACCCACTCCTGTGTTTCTCTTCACTTCCTCACAAGAGCTACACTGCAGCGTCAACGGATGAATCGGAGTTGGATAAAAGCAATTATTTTATCTTTTTTCCCAAGTAGAACAAACTGACCTTTCATTTAGAGGTGTCTGTCTTAGCTGCTGGTCTACTGCCATTCTGTGGTGCGGGTATATTTCGTTCCAAGTACTAATGATAATAGCAAGTGGCAACGTTCAGCAGAAGGTCCCGGAGGTCAGGAGGCAATGAGCTGGGGAGGGAGGAACAGCCTGTGCTGCAGCTGGGCTTGGCAGGAGAAGAGCAGTGTTGGGGATGGAGCAGGAGCCTAGCGCAGCTCCTTGACGTGCGGTTACGCAGGAGGTGTACATTAGCCCTGTCTGTCGGCAGCGGTCAGTGGCAGGGCTCGGGGGGAATCTCTGCTGAGCAGAGGATTTGCATCTACAACCCATTTCCTGCAGTCTGGTTTTTGTGTGAGAGGAAATTCACTGAAGGTAGGTTTAGTTTAAAATTCTTGAGGTTCACTACATGGCTGCTGCTTCCGTGAATAACAGACGTGCCTTTTGACATCACTCAGTGACACTGCAGCTGTTAATTCTCTTCTTTCCTTTTGCATGAGAGGGGAGATTTCAGTGCCTCAGGGATGAATGTGAACATTTCTCTGTCTTACCCTTATTGATTTCCTGTTATAACTTGTAGCGTAATAGTGATAATAGCTCAAGTGCACTGTTTTTCTCAGCAATAAACCATGTGATAAACTACTGGTCCTTTTGTCTCTTAATTTGCCCTGTTGGCAGCCACATTAAGGCTTTTTGCATAGTGCAGTGATAGTTTTATTACTTTATTCAATTAAAACAGCAGACAACCTGAATGAAGGATGGAGGTACAACTGTAGTTCACATCTGATACCCAGAAAATCTGATGTCTGGAACTGGATATTGGTTGTTACACACAGAGTGTCAGCTTTGGGTCCATACTTGGTCATTGCAGCCCTTGTGACAACAGAGGAAATCCAGACATTTCCTTCAGACTGGGTAGGTAAATTCAGCTGTCTTATCCCAGCTGGTGAGTCCATTCCTCCTTGACTGCAGGAACTGCATTCGTGTCTACCTAACGTACTTTTGGACCACCTTGGTTACGCATTGCCACCAGCGTAAGTATAGAGCTCAGGATAGATGGGTGGTAAGCTTGCCCAAGGAGCTGGATAAATGCTTTGGTAGGTAGTTCATCCAAAGCTTTATGCTGCTGCACCTGTATTGTTGCAGCTATCCGGATTTAGGTTGTTTCAAGATAATGCAGTGGTTTCCACGAGCTGCTGTTGCTACAGACCATCGTATAGCCACATCCGTGTTCTTCAGTCTCTGAGATGAGATCCATCTGGAAGATACTGCGTATGTAATATCTCATCTCTGGAAGTTTGTGACACCTGGCTTGTATCCATGTAAACTTAATATAGTGTCTTTGAAGCTAGTACAGTGTAAAAGCTGAGTGGAATTGGCTATGTCATCAGTTATTCCATCTCACTCTCAAGGCTGTACTGTTTTTATATGGAATTCTAATGCAGAGATTTTTTTTTTGGGAAATGTCAGGTTGCTGTGCTGGAAGCTGTAACAGCTACCTCTCTGTACAAATTCCTAAAGAAATAGGGTCTTTAATAAATATTTTTCTTTTGGGTTTCTGAAATGAGACCAATTGATAATATGTAGCATATTTAATGTTTAAGACGTATATAACATTAGCTACTTAGTTGTCTCAAACTGCTTGCAAACTTGCTTGGTGACTGCAGAAAGAGAACAGAGGCCAAACAGGGTCATAAAGGAAGTCGGTGCCTAATACAAAGTAGCTGCTGGCTTTCCTGCTGCAGTCTCTTGCACACAGAAAGGTTATTTTCAGTTGTGCAGATTGCAGTAACACAAGGATTGGACCAAAGGATATAAAAATCAGAGGAAATCTAGAGACCTTTTCTCTTGCTGCACTCTTCCAACTTTCAGAAATCAATACTATAGAGACTTGCTGAGCCATAGTTTGCATCCAAACCATCACATTTTAAAGCTTGTGATGAGTCCACTCTCTACCAATTTCTAATCTTTTTTTGAACTCATTTAAACCATTAGCCTCTTCCATATCCTGTAACACTGAGCTCCATGAGGTAATTACATGTTGTATGGAAACAATTTCATTTTGGTGGCTGTAAACTTGCTACTTATATTCCACAGTATCCATTTTCTTCACTGGAATGCAACTTCCATCCTGTCCCCATGCAGAGGGCATGAGGTGTTGGAGAACAGGGCTTGGGGTGCCTGACCGTGCTTGTGCATGTGGTGACCGTCCTGCCTCCTGTGACCCAAGCAGCACACAACTGGACTGACTGGCCTCTCCATTTGACATTCCCTGGCTATAAGAAAGCAAAGGAATATCCTTTTCATTTTATCATCAACGCAACCATTTCTTGGCCTGCTTTATTTTGGCACGGAAAGCTGTCAGTGGCGCTTCTGCTGACTTTCTGGAAAGAGACTATTCGATGAAGTGTCTGTCCTTCCTCACAACCTCTGTGTTGCAAATATGTTGTCCCCTTTTCAGCCTAGGAATGGAAAAGCAGTTAATCCTTAAAACTATCAGACAGTTATTTGAATTAGTTTTAATTAAACCCCAAACCTACTTACTCCTGCTAATTAAAAAAGAGAAAATAGAAGTCACATATAAAATACCTTTAATGCACAACCAGTTGTACTTTTTACGGTGGATAGCGATAGCACACAAGGTGAGGATTAGTAACTGCTGAGATCTGAACGGTTTCTATTGTTTCTTTTTAATACCAGATTATGGTGTGTGTGTCTGGTATCATATTGTAAGCTGGACTGGTTTCTTTCCCTTGGCCTCCATGAGAGAAACCAGCGGGGAGATGGCTGCGTTCTTTGTTAAACTCACTGTGACTTTGGTGCGTACGGCAAAGCCAGTGCAGGTCCTTGTGCCATAACGTGTCCCTCCAGCGGAAGAGCACAGCAGCGCTGTCTGCAGGACAGTCCTTCCCAGGTCTGCCAGCATTGCTCCGAATTACTCAAGAGCACTAAAAGCAAATTTTCAAGGTCTTTCCTTGTTCACTTTCTGGGCGGCGTTCCCTTTTGTCTGAGGATGACATTTTTCCTGATTCCTCCCGGTTGTTCAGTGGAGACCTTCCCCTATTCTTTGTCACAGCCGCTGCACACAACTGTCTGCAGGACAGTCCTTCCCAGGTCTGCCAGCATTGCTCCGAATTACTCAAGAGCACTAAAAGCAAATTTTCAAGGTCTTTCCTTGTTCACTTTCTGGGCGGCGTTCCCTTTTGTCTGAGGATGACATTTTTCCTGATTCCTCCCGGTTGTTCAGTGGAGACCTTCCCCTATTCTTTGTCACAGCCGCTGCACACAACAGTGTGTCTGTGCAGCTCAGCTGGTGCTTTTCAGGGCAGAAGATGTCCCTTTCTCTCCTCCTTACAGAAATAGGAGGGGAGGTGGCAGGTGCTTCATCTCTTTAGCGTGCCGGGCAGCTAGCCAGCCATTCGTGGAGAACGTTTCTCCTTCTGAAAGGATCTAACAGTGGAGGGGAAATATCATTGTGAGACCTTTCAAGTGGTTTTGGACCACCACTGGGCTAACAGATGAGGATCTCAAATAAATTCTATAGGCATAAAATGCCTGCTGAAAACTCACGTAACTTTTAATAGAAAAATAAGAAAAAAGAGTCATATTTGGAACATGCTTTACATTAGAAAGCTGCATACCTGCTGTATTTTATATGTGATAGGTCAAAACACTAATAGAAAGTTTAGCACCGTCTAATAAATCCTATGGCTTTTTACAGTAATTTCTCTTGAACTCCTAACATTTCTATAAATCCCAGATGTGGAATACCCGTTCTGTAGGACTGCTGTGCTACAGCCTAGCTTGCTTTGTAGCATTTTTCTTGTGGTGCACTGATTATCCATGGTGCTATCTCATAGTGTCTCCCTCAGTGACTTTTTTCCTACCCCAAAGACTAAATTCTGCCTTTAGATGATGATTCTTAGTGAGATAATTGATGATCTTGTCATAGGATAGAGCTTAGTCTCGGGAGACACTGCTTTGTGAAGCTCCCAGACGGGAGGAGCAGCTCGGGTGGTGGCGGGGGATGGCTCCACACCCACCAGAAATAGCAGTAAAGGCCCAGGAATGTTGTTTGTGTCTGTAAAACTCCGTGTGCTTAAAACACACAGGGCCACCCTGGGAGAAACAAACAGGATAAACGAAACGACTAACTCCTGCTTCGCCTTGGGAAGCCGAGATGCTTCTGCGGCTTCTGTTTCCTCACTGGGTGCCTGGGAATTAATTAAGGTTCCTTGAGCTCAGACCTGCGACACATGGCTAGCGCTGCAGCCGTCATGATGCTGGAGCTCACAAGAGCAGTGAGCGGGTCTGTATCAGGTACCCTGCGCTGCCGAGTGCCATATCCTGCGGAAGCAGCATCGGGGGACAGGGAGGGGTGGGACTGACCAAGGTGCCCAATTTTCAGGTTGTGACCAACCGTCTCTCCGTGCTGGGAGCTGGGAGGATGCAAGGACCCACTCATCCTCCTCCTGACCACCAAAACTGAGGTGGGCACGAGTGTGTGGGCACCGCTCCTCTCTGCAGCATCGCGGGAGTAGCAAAGTCTCGCTGTAGTCATACGCTGTGGAGTAAAACCTTGTGTTTTACTTTTTTGGCATGATGCACTGAAGCACAGAAGGTGTTTATCCACGTAAGGCCCTGAATGATTTCCATTGTATGCTAGTGGAAATAAAGCACGCCAGTGTTGTTTGAGCATTTGTGTCTCATCACCGATAACAGTAACTTGCTGCTGGTTTTTTCCCTGCAGCACTGAAGGGGTTGGGATTTTCTGGTGCCAGTTCAGGCAGACGTTCTGTCTGTCACCACAGTAGTCTTTTTCTTATGCCCAAATGATGTTTGACATGATCAAACTTCATTTATATACTGAAGTTTTTATTAAGTGGCATCTTTGAAGAAAATTGTTTTGAGTGTCTCCAGACACCGCATCGCTGCAGACATCGCCAGGCACTCCAGCGAGGGAGCCTGCCAGTCCTTCATTTCCAGCACAACGTTCAGAGAAACGCTGGTGCAGCGACTGAAATGCAGCTTTGTTCAAGGAGATGTGCCCAGGAGGCTGTTAGCCACCTTGAAGCATTCAAAGCTTCCCAGTGATGGTGCTTTATCTCTCTTGTGCAGTAACACAGCAGAGCTAGAAAATGACTGCATAACTGAGTGTCAGAGTGTCAGGTGAATCTTTTTTTTTTTTTTTTCCTTCTGGATGAAAACTAAGCAGCATAAATTTGTCTTCTCAGAGTAATAAAGGACCTGTGATATTTTAAATTAACAGCTTGAAGAATTGTAATATGAAGCAAATATTGCAGTACCCTGATCTCTAAAAGAGGAATCCTTCACACTGACTTTCCTCATTTTCTTATTTTTTACCTAGATGGGGTTATTTTTTCCTAGTCCTGGTGTTCACATACAGATTTGAATCTGCTTCTAAGAGTGTGGTGAAGCAGTCTTGAACGCCTCCTCCTGCCTCCTTGTTGATTTTAAGAACTAACTTTTCAGTCAATTTCACTGAGGTATATGGCATTTTATGTAATCAGAATTGCCCTCCAAACCTTAACTTTATCACTTTCCTTGCATGGCTTCACGGAAGGTTGGGAAACATTGCTCCCATCACTTTGGAAAGAAAGATCAAGGGGAAAAGTCTCCTGGCCAATGTGCATGTCATAGGAAGCCTGTGCCTTTGCTAGAGTTCAGGTCAGTGGCAGAGGAGGCTGGAGCACCTCTGCTATGGGGACAGGCTGAGAGAGTTGGGCTTGTTCAGCCTGGAGAAGAGAAGGCTCTGGGGAGACCTTATAGCACCTTCCAGTACCTGAAGGGGCTACAAGGAAGCTGGGGGGGACTTTTTACAAGGGCCTGGAATGACAAAACAAGGGGTAACGGGTTTAAATTGAAAGTGGGGAGGTTTAGATTGGATATCAGGAAGAAATTCTTCCTGGAGAAGGTGGTGAGGCACTGGAACAGGTTGCCCAGAGATGCTGTGGATGCCCCATCCCTGGAAGTGTTCAAGGCCAGGCTGGATGAGGCTTTGAGCAACCTGGTCTAGTGGAAGGTGTCCCTGCCCATGGCAGAGGGGTTGGAACTAGATGATCTTTAAGGTCCCTTCCAACCCAAACCATTCTGTGATTCTATCATTTGATGCCAGGAGGTCCCACACTCACGTTGAGTGTGAGGTCTGCACAGCTGACACTTGTCTTACACTTGGCAGGAGCTAAACCTGCTCCTCATGTATTTGCAGCACAGAGCTGTGACCCCTGTCTCTTGCCAGGACTCTGTTGGTCACAGGCATCTAGATCTGCAGTCTGTGAACCTAGCTGTCTCTGCTCGAGGGCTAAGGAGAGAGGCTGCAGTGTTGTGCTGCAGTTACCCTCTCTTCCTACAAGGCATCTCCCCCAGCAGCAGCTCTGCTTTGTGAGCAAAGCACTCCCCTTCTGAAAGCTGTCAAGTGGCAATGGGCTGCTAGCTTCTGTTTTGTGACCCAGAACCACCAGCTTCACTCAGATCCTTGATCTATAGGTTTTCATCAAAGGAACAAAGAAAAAGGACCAGCTCTCCCTGGATGGTATTTTTCTCCTACGTGTTCAAGTCCCAACTTGCATAAGGACAAAACATGAGATTAACTGAAAAGTGTTAAAAAGCAGCATTCTGAAAATGTTGTGAGAGTCAGAACTCTAACATATATATGGAATATATTTTGATTTTAGATATTTTTTTCTGCAAGTTTTATCATTTAAAATGAAGTGATTAATTAAACAGAAGAACTTTGTAATTAATGACTTGATCTGTTTATTTCTGATAACTGCCTTCAAGGTTTTAGAACCGCAGTGCTCATCCTCTCACTCTATGCTTTTAATCACAAGATGACATTAGAAAGCAAGCTGTTTCTGAAGCTTTTTGGTTTGGGTTTTTTTTTCCTTAACTCTTAGTTGGTCTCAAGTTGCAATGAATTATTCAGTAAACCAAAAATATTTAAATAAACTGTCAAGAAAGATATATTATCCTGTATTTGCAGAGAGACTAGTGCTGTCAGAATCTGTTTTAGCAGTTCTTATTCTAGGTGCTTAACCACTGTCTTCCATTTAACTTGGTACTAATAAACCATTTTAGATATTTGACTTGTTTTAAAACTTTGACAACAAGCATGTACTTTTTCAATTATTCAGTGTAAGTAAAACCGTATTAATATTTTATGTTTTAATAGATATAATTGTTTTCAGTTTTACTTTAAATAGGTGTCTTGGAAACAGATGCACTCAAATGCAATAGCATAATGCAAACAACTAGCAGCTAGGTTCTATTTGTTCTTTTCTTGAATGATCCCTACCCACCTGTAGTTGTCCCAGAGGTGACCTGGAGAGCCAAGGCCCAGCAGTTTCTAGGTCTTAGGCCACAGACTGCTGAAACTTGTGCAGAGGCCTGAGATCCCTAAGCACCCATTTAGTTGCCAGTGTCTTTTTAAAAACCAGTTAGTCATTTTAATTTATAGAATCATAGAATCATAGAATGTTTAGGGTTGGAAGGGACCTTAACGATCATCTAGTTCCAACCCCCCTGCCATGGGCAGGGCCACCTTCCACTAGACCAGGTTGCTCAAAGCCACATCCAGCCTGGCCTTGAAGACATCCAGGGATGGGCCATCCACAACGTCTCTGGGCAACCTGTTCCAGTGCCTCACCACCCTCTCTGTGAAGAATTTCTTCCTGACATCTAATCTAAACCTCCCTGATTTCAATTTGTACCCATTACCCCTTGTCCTATCACTACAGGCTCTTGTAAAAAGTCCTCTCCCAGCACGCTTGTAGGCCCCCTTCAGATACTGGAAAGCTGCAGTGAGGTCTCCTCAGAGCCTCCTCTTCTCCAGGCTGAACAAGCCCAGTTCTCGCAGCCTGGTCTTCATTGGAGACTTTCCTAGGATGAGGTAAGGGGCACAATAGATAGAAATTGTATGTTCTTGGCTGCTGCCCCATGTGTGTCCACGTTACCATCTGCTGCATTATTTGCAATATACACAAATAACTTCAGCCAACCTTAATGAGGCTTTGAAATTGTTCTGTTTCGGGGACTGTAGCAACTCCAGTTCACTTTTTCTTACTGCACGTGGAAACTACTCCTCTGAAACTGTACGTATTCTACAAAGCAGTCTGCAGGGTAGCTGTTTGCCTTTCTTCTTCATTCATGGGCATTGAAAAGAGAGTTTCTCTGTCTTGTGGTCTGCAGTCTGTATGTCCCCATGTCTTCTGCCATTTCTTCCTCTTTTGTTTTGTACTATGTGGCATTCTTTCTTCTGCAATATGTTGTTCGGGATACCAGATGTTTGTCAGGAATGGTTGTGTTGTCAAAGTCCCTGCAAAACAGCTGAGCTGGGAAAACAATAGTTGAATAAGTTGGATGGATTGAGCAAACATTTAATGAGGATCAAGGGAGCAGAGGGGTGAGGCTATAAGGAGCTTCTAAAATACTGCATTTCCCCTCTGGCTCTCATCTCCATCACTTTGCTTGGTATAAAAGAGCTGAAGCCATCTGCCTTCTAGCATTTGCATGCAGCTAGTTATAGCAGCTGATTCTTATCCCTGACACAGTCTGCATATGCTCTCCTGGCAGTAGAGAAGTGTCAGAAACACATTGCAGTGGGGCAAGGAGAGCAATCCCATGACACAGGAACGACACAGGCCAGGAATTCAGTAGCTTTGTCACATCCCCACCATGAAATTCAGAGTGCAAACTCCCATTCTCAGCTACAGGAATTCCTGACATCAGCTGAAGCCAAGGATTGCCCTGAACTTATGCAGGCCATTTTATTTTAGCTTTTTTTTGGCAGCTATTTTGCTCCTTGCAATTGTCTTGAACTTGTGTAAGAAAGAAGGTACATGAAAAATGGCATGCTCTGGTGGGAATTTACATTATCCAACTTAGTTTAAAAGTAAACACATCCCGCTCTAAGATGCAGGGAGGGTGATTTTGTGATCAGAAAGCATCTGATCTAACCAAGCTAACCAAGTAAGTGTTAGCTTTGCCTTTTTTCTTCCCTGGAATTTGTTACTTAAAAACCCTGGGTATTTGCAAGAGCCTGCGTTTTTCTCTATCAGTAATTGTTTTCATTGTGGCTCTTTTGTTTGAGAAACTTTTTTTATGATCTTCTTGTTTCCAAATCTAGGAGCAAACCGTGAACAAAATACCTGTGTCCAGTCTTGTTTAGCTGCACAACTGCCAGCTTTCTCATCCTGGTTGCTGTGGAAGCTCCAGCCTCTCCTCCTTTGTCATACATCCCAGCGGTTATTACTGCTGCCGAGGTCTAACCCAAGCCTGACTTGGGGCTGGCTGCTTCTCCTCTGGCACATGGAGCCAATCTCTCCCTCCAGACTCAAGCCACAGAGAGACCAAGAATGAGGAGAGCTCAGCTCAAGGGCAGGGGGTGAATTTCCTGTGGCGTGAAGGAGGCTTTTGGGGATTTTGTTCTTGCAAGCAGCATGCCACATTCACGTTTTGATCCCTGGATGATACTGGTTAGTTGCAGCAACTTTAACTGCAGAAGTGTCCAGAGTTAGGAGAAGCCTGTCAAAAGCAAAACAGTATCAAGTTGTGGTATTTTGCCAAAACGTGTTAGGCACAGATTTCATAAAGCCTTCTTGTCTGCTAAGCCAATATAAAAGATGAAAGTGGGGGTGACCACAAGGTCAGGCACCAGGCTGGAGCTTCACTCCAGCTGAGAGGCAGCAATTAGAACCTGTCCTTAGGCAGAAAGGGCTGCCAGACCATTCAAAAGTGGTATGAACAACCACAGCTTCTTCTCAGAAGAATATATGTTATGACTCCTGTTTGGTTTTCATTACATTTATGAAGTGAGAGATTTTTCACATCTCAGTGAGTAGTTGGAGTGTCTGATTTTTCTTGCTTAAATAGATAGAGCTAAATATGTATGTATTCATATGTAAGAAAGTTGGTCCTGATGCAATGTACTTACCAGTCTTGTGATAACCTGATCATAGGGCTCTGTCAGCTTGAGACAGCTGGAACAGCAGTGCTAGTCTTACAGGCCTCTTCTTTTGCACTTGGGATCAAGTAAGTGACCTTTATTCATATGAACAACTCCTTCTGTAAGTGAGTGACCTCACTGACATCACGTGAATTAAGGTTATTTAGGGGAAACAGAGGAAACTTCAGGATTGTATTGGTGGCATTGGTGTCCATTACCTACAGTACAGAAATACGGGTGTCAGTAGCTGTGTGTATCAGCCAGGTCACAGTCTGCTCTTCAGACATTTTTCGCATTAGCAGTTGAGAGAGTAAAGAGACTGCAGAGGAAAAACCCAGTAAAGCAATTTTGGATGAGCAGGCAAGGATGAAACTCACTAGAGGTGTAAGGGTCAGTTTTGAGGACCCTTACTGAGCGGCTGTTGAACCCCACCTCCCACAGTGTCTTTCCTTACGTAGCTGTGGAGTTCTTGCCAAACCACATGTGTTTCTAAAAAGTCAGAGCTGCAAATTCTCCTGTAGGGCTGGTCCATTCCTCATGGAAGGGTGGCCTGGTGACCGCTCCCGGATGCCCACTGTCCAGCCCTAGGTGTCTGCTCTGCTTCGGGTTTCCCTTCTGATGGTGCCAGGTCTCTCTCCTGGCCAGACGGGGACCCCTCTGGCTCTAGTTAAGCATCTGGCTTAGAGAAAGCTCCTGCAGACTCCCTCCACATTCGATGGAAAGAGCTACCCCCCTCTGTAAGGTGGCTCACCCAGCCCTGCAGGCGATATCTCTGGTAGGTGGTGTGAACCATCCACTGCATAATTCTGGGACTCGGGTCACATCAAGGGAAGCTTCAGCTTGGTTTCATAGGACCAAGGTTGAGCCTTGATTCTCTATCAAATGTCAAGAATACAGCTGGGCTCTGGCAAGGGTGTGAGAGTTAGGTTGTGTGAGTGATGAAGAGAAATGATCTAGATACTTCCTTTCACAGTGAGAAAACATAGCACAGTCATATTTAAAAGCTGGTGGTTCCAGAGATAGATAACCACTTTTCCTTTGGATTTCATCAGGTGCTAAGTGACCTAGTGTAAAATATATTGTTTTCTTTCTGTTTTTGAACCCTGGTAAGATTTTCATTGTTTAAGGAATTAAATGCTCAAATAATTTTATTTGTAAATTATTCTGTTAATAGGGATAGGGACAGAGGTTATCATTAAATTTTGTTGCTTCTAGGGGTTTTTTTTGTCCCATTTTTTCATAGGAAATATTCACAAAGGCCTTACTATTTTTGTAGTAAAACCTAATGTTATTTTAATGGTTAGCTGTGCTCAAGAAGAAATTGCACCTACTGTGCAAAATTGCTATTCTGAAGCAAAAGCCCAGGGTACTTAGTGCCTAATTTGGGGAACTTAAACATTTAGGAGGCAGATTATTTACATGATATGTTATGAAAAGAAGTATTTCCCACTTATTAGAAAAAAACCTCTAACTTCTTTTTATGAGGAAAAAACGAGTTACAGGTTATAAATATACATTTATCTTCTTTTGAAAGCAAAGGAGTATTAGACATATGGTAGTAAAAATTGACTCTCTTATTGGAGTCTGAAATTCTAGAGTTGCATGTAAAAATGTGTGCTAGAACTGCATCACTGCCCCGAGTGGAGGCAACCCCTGCCCCAACCTCCTCTCCACCTGACCCATCCTGTCGCTCAGCCCCATAAACCCCGTGCACAAACAGAGTGCATTTTCAAAAGCATTGTGATTGTTCAAAAATTGTAAATGTTTTAAATATTTGAAATATCTGCATTATATTATAGTGGAAATAACTTGTGTGTTATAACTGAGCCTCTGCCAATGTCTCCTCTGCAAGACTGTTCTGTTTTACATTCCCAAACACATGCCAGACTTCAACCACAATACATTTTTCTTTTATCCTTAACATATAACCATGCTATTCAAATATGTAGGGTTTTTTTGAATGAGCTAGCTTTTGCCATAGCTTTTGACACTTCAGACAAAGTACTTGTTTCAGTCAGCATTTAGGCAGTAGACTGTAACTAAGGTAAGACCTTTTTGTTCTCTCATAGTGCACATTCAGTCCTTTTAAGGCAAAAGATGCCAGACATAGACTGGAAATCAAAAATATGGTTCCATATTTGTAGAATCATAGAATGCTTTGTGTTGGAAGGGACCTTAAAGATCACCTAGTTCCACCCCCCCTGCCATGGGCAGGGACACCTTCCACTAGACCAGGTTGCTCAAAGCCTCATCAAGCCTGGCCTTGAACACTTCCAGGGATGGGGCATCCACAGCTTCTCTGGGCAACCTGTTCCAGTGCTTCACCACCCTCTCCGGGCAGAATATTTTCATGATAGGCAATCTAAATCTCCCCACTTTCAATTTAAACCCATTACCCCTTGTCCTGTCACAACAAGGCCTTGTAAAATTCTGCCCCCCAAGCTTTCTTGTAGCCCCTTCAGGTACTGGATGGCTGCAGATAAGGTCTCCCCAGAGCCTTCTCTTTTCCAGGCTGAACAAGCCCAACTCTCTCAGCCTGTCCCCATAGCAGAGGTGCTCCAGCCCTCTGAGCATCTTCGTGACCTCGTTCAACCAGTAGATATCCTTATGTTGAGGGCTCCACAGCTGGACGCAGCACTCCGGGTGGGGTCTCACCAGAGCAGAGTAGAGGGGCAGAATCCCCTCCCTCGACCTGCTGGCCACACTTCTCCTGATACAGCCCAGGATACGGTTGGCTTTCTGGGCTGCCAGCGCACACTGCTGGCTCATGTCCAGCTTTTCACCCACCAGTACCCCCAAGTCCTTCTCCTCGGAGCTGCTCTCGATCCGTTCTCCACCCAGCCTGTACTTGTGCTTGGGATTGCCCTGACTCAGGTGCAGGGCCTTGCACTTGGCCTTGTTGAAGTTCGTGAGGTTATATTAATTGCCTGTAAGTTCTTTCTCTTTCCTCACCAAAAACTTCAGGAGGCTTGAATTCCTGCTATGAGTTCCTGCATCTTAAACTGATAATTATGGCTGAATCAGCCCAGCACTAGTTCTGTAATAGTTTGCTTCAAATCCTATGCAGATAGTAAATAAAACCCAGAGCAGGTTTGAAGGTGGTAAATATTAGGTCTGAATATGAAGAGTGGAAGTAGAGTCTGGTAGCTGATTGGAAAAGAATATTTTAAAACCCTGCTTTCCCGCTTCCACTGCAATCCTTTTTGACCAATTCTCTGGGCAATGTTAATAATGAGAGGTATTTTGGGGACTGCTGGAGCATTGTCTTCTCTTATTAGTATAAAACAATGCCATATAATGTGGTAACATCCTTCTTGCAGCACAGACCTGAATCTTTTGTTGCAGTAATACTCCCGTGCTTATAGGAGTTTTGTGAGAATACGTGTTAAACGTTTTACAATACTGTGATAGTGCTGGGCACCAGAATACCGTGAACATGTCCTTAGAAAATCCTAGTGGGACTGACATTTCAGGTCAGGATGTTCTTGTTCTGTGGTTGCTCTTACATGACATAGGTCCCTGCACAGATAGCATTATAAAATGAATTAAATACATAATTTCTTATTCATCTCTTTGGTGGATTTGGAGAGGGTGGGATTTTGTCCTTTTAGGAATTTGAGGCCATCCGGGTTGTACAGTAAGTAGCTTGGAATCAGTCATATCCCTGAGTTAGGATTCTTTTTTTTTTTTCTTTTTCTTAATTTACTAAAAGGATTTTTCATAGATCAACATACTCTGAAATTGGTGAGTTTTTTTCTGAATATCCATAGTCAGTTTTTGAAAGGCCCCTCCTATGCACCCTCTAACATGTTTCTTTCTTCTGGAGCAGGGTGACTTTTGTCTTCTCCACTGAGAATATGTGGCACTGATGGTACAAAGATAGGGTGACCCAAAATTATTTGGCCATGCTCTTATCCCTCACCCAGTCATTTAGAAAACCTCATCAGGGATAATTTTCTTAGGACTGAATTAATAGTAAATGTCATTCAGTTTGGGTTGTTGAAAGCCTCTGATGAAGCAAATATTTTCTGACCTGTTCTTACTTTTTCCTGCCAAAATATCTGCTCAGTCCACCCAAATTAAGCTCTTCACCATACCTCCATGCTTTGTTTGATGTCCGATCTTCTGAAAGGAAAGTTAAAATTTATTTTCCTTTAATTTTGTATATTGACTTAACTACAACATTCCTTTAAAAACAAATGCTTTGTTTGGTGCCAAGAGTGAACCTGCCTTTTACGTTGAGACAATCTCAATGCCTGGCCCATGGTATTATTACTGCTATATAATGGAATACATTGCAACAGGGCCAGGCTGGTTCTATGCCATCAAAGTAACTTCATTGATACATTCATCTGCAAGGTTTTGGTGTCAACTAAGCAAATTATAGTAGAAGGTCATGAAATTCAGCAGCTCTGTGAGGCTTCTTTTTGAAGCTCCAGAGCAGATAAAGCAGTTCAAGCAAGCAAAAGCATTCCTGTATTGTAGTTTGTCATGTCATTGATCTTAGTTTAGTTGGTAATTGCTTTTAATGCACTGAAGATTTCCTCATTTTTTTCTTCAGTCTCATATAATCGTTATTGCAGGGTTCATCACGCAAAGTTTCAATGATATTCTTGTGGAGCATCGTAGCTGAGCATCATATTGAACTAGTATATCATTTCTGCATTGGTGATATTTTTTAGAAAGTGAAGCTGTTACGTGAAAGAAGGTAATTCGGTTTTCTCTGATCACAATCACAAAACATTTAGCAATTTTAAAAATGTCTCGAAAACAGTAGATATTATTGCTTTTATTTCAGAAGTTTTTGCAATGTTAAAGAGACAATGCTGGATTAAAGTTTTTGTTTCAGTAAAGTGATTGACCTTTTACTGCTGGTAGTAATGCACATTTTAATCCTGTAGGAATATGGGGTTTAGGCTGGCTACATTCTGCAGCTGTAGAGGGACAGAAAGAATCAAAGAAAAGGATCAGTCCCCAGTCACAGGTTTGGTCTCTGGTTCCTGCACAGGACAATAAATGTTGCTGTGCTCGAGTTCCTAATACAGTAGAGAGAAGGTTAATAGGGTGCAAAATTTCTCAATAAGAAAAAGTAAAATCTGTTTTGCTGAGTGTATGAAACAAGCTGACATGAAAATGTACTCAGGTTTTATTAGACCTCCTCAACTTCAAGTATACCTACAGATAGACCTTCTGGTTGTACTGTGGCAAGTGAGTGCTTCTGAGCCCTGATTTGTATAGTACATGACATGTCTGGAGGAGTTACAAGCTCTTGAAATGTGAATGGTTTGGTCTTTGTTATGTGTGTTATGTATTGGGGGGTGGAAGTAATGAAATTGCAGGTTGACCTTTTGATATAGCAGCCCTAGCAATTGCTGCTATAATAATCATCCTCCTTTCAATTCCATGAGAGAATGGAAATTACAATTCTACAGATTGCTTCTAATTTTATGCATGAGCTTGTTTAGAGTCATCCATCACTGAAGAGCATGTTGTTTCCTCATTGTGGCTTTTAAACAGTCTGTAGCATGCCCATTGTATTTGATGGTGTATAATGCTGGGTGCAGCCTGACCAGATCAAGCCATCGTCACACGTGTATACTTGCATCAGCCAAACTGAGTTGCTCCACTCCTCTGCCTACGATGAGAACTGCTAGTGAACGCTGCTGCCTTTCCCAGTGGGAATGAGAGATGAGCCTGCCCCAGGCACTGGCCATGGATGGAGCAGAGCTGCCTTCTGTAAGGATTGCTTCCTACCACCCTCAAAAGCACCATGGTGACCTGAAATTAATTACCTGTTTGTGTTGTTCAAAAACATGATGGTACCATTAGGGACACAGGAGTCTTTAAAAACAGTTTTTGACCTAGCATGATTTGAATTTGGCTTCATTTTGTTTAATTGTTTATTTTTGTTTGTTTGTTTTTATGTTTGCAGTATGGACAGAGCATGTGCTGGTTGATTATGGTGACAAGAGGAGTCACTGTTGCACTGTGACACTAATTCAAGCAATACCTTTTATCCACGAACTGGTCTCCTCTGGAGACATATAACCTCAGTGAGCCAAATCCGGGGCTTTTTGCAAAATCCTTATTCAAGCAATAGTCCCATGGCCTTTCTGTGAGCATTTTGCCTGAGTGAAGTTCTGTTAAACCGGCGTAATGACTCCAGGAAGGATCAAAGCACCAGTGGGCAAGCACGGGGATCCACAGGGCTGACGGAGGGATCAGGGCTGTGCCGTGACTGGGACTGCACTGTACGGAAACGTGAAGGCAGAATTGTCAACGTGATGTGGTCAGGGAATAGAAAGATGGGAGCGGATTTTGAGAGGGATCAAAGACAAGGTCAGAGAGTCAGCCATGGGAGAGGACTTCCAGCAGAAGTTAGTGGTAGGACAGAAATAAAATGGATGTTTCATAAGACTGAAAATAATGGGAGTGGTGCTGCTCAAGGCATAGGGATGCTGTCATTACCATGTACCTCACCTCAGAGCCCTCAGTCTGAGTGATTATGGGCACTGAATTACCATTGTTTTCCTAGAATTGATCCCAGTGGATCCAAGAGATAGTGTTTTCAGAGGATATCAGGAGAAAGGTTGCATTGCTACCTGTACACAATGCCAGTTTAAATACAAGCAAAAGCAGTTAAACAATTTTTGCAGGTTATTGTTTTAGATTTCACGTTAAGTTTTCTATTCTCAGCTTCTCACGGTGTTCATATTTCTCTAGACCCACCTTAGCAATCCTGAACTCAAAAGTGCAGAAGGAGACTTTGTTTCCCTGGTATGTAGGGAGTGTGTTTGTAGAAGAGAGATGAACGTTGCGAAGACAGATCCTACGGAGTAGCTCTTTCTGCACCCTAAAATAACAAAAGAAAATTCATACCCAAATAAATAATTAAATAAATTAAGGCTGAAAGGAATGTACAGAGTGATGCACTGGACTCAGATCTGAGTGTAATTTGGCTTCAGTGACGTTAGTGGTAAAACTTTCGGGATTACCATGGAGCCAGGGTTTGGCTTTGGATTTCATTTCCATTACTGCCATTAGATGTGCTGCCAGTTCCCCCCATGTGAAGTGAACACCGTGACATTTTCCCATCGTTGTACAGTGCTGCAGGGGTCACTGGAAAGAAAGTCCACACTAAATCCAGGCAATTACTTGGTTTACAAAGTATTGTTTTATTGCTGGCTTATCATGGGGTAGAAAGTGTGGGGAGGTTTCCCAGCTGTTTCCAGACACCTCCTGCCTGGACTTTCCTGTTCCTGACAGCTGAGGCCACATCACCCTGTCTGCCATACCGGTTGTCCTGCCAAACAAGACAGATATCAACAAAGTGCTCAATGTCTTCAGTGTGTGGCATTGATTCCCCATCTGTCTAGCATCTTGCAGCTTTTAGAGATGGATGATTTCCCTGCAAGGTAAAAAATATTTCCTGGAGCTGTGGGTTCTAGGGGATTAGGGGTGCTAATATGAGGCCACTAGCCTTTACATCTTGCACAGGCCTTTTGGTTTGTTATTGTTGGATGATGAGAAGCTCAGCATGACCCAGCAATTCTCACTGGCAGCCCAGAAGGCCAACCCTATCCTGGGCTGTGTCCACAGAAGCGTGAGCAGCAGGTTGAGGGAGGAGATTTTCCGTCTCTGCTTTGCTATCATGAGACCCCACCTGGAGTACTGTGTCGAGCTGTGGAGCCCGCAACATCAGAAGGATATAGACCAGTTAGACCGAGTCCAGAGGAGGCCACGAAGATGATCATAGGGCTGGAGCACCTCTGCTATGATGAAAGGCTGAGAGAGTTGGGCTTGTTCACCCTGGAGAAGAGAAGGCTCTGGGGAGACCTTATAGCAGCCTTCCGGTACCTGAAGGGGCTACAAGGAAGCTGGAGGGGACTTTTTACAATGGCCTGTGGCGACAGGACAGGGGGTTTAAATTGAAAGCAGGGATGTTTAGATTAGATATCAGGAAAAAATGTTCTTCACAGAGAGCGTGGT
>NW_010256178.1:36463-39233 GCF_000690775.1 Eurypyga helias
TGTCTCCAAGGCCAGTCTGGAACACGCTTTGAGCGCCCTGGTTTAGTGGAAGGTGTCCCTGCCCATGGCAGGGGGGTTGGAACTAGATGATCTTTAAGGTCCCTTCCAACCCAAAACGTTCTATGATTTTGTGATTTTATCAGGAACACACGGTTTTTGAAGTGACTTTTCTGATATTGTTTTTCTTCATTTATATTGTTCCAAGTTATTGTCCTTCAAAGTTTTTTAAGTGGCAGTTTATCATTATGGAATTATATCTCCAGTTGAGAAGAGCAGATGGGCACCTTGCTTCAGTTTCGGTGGGGAATTAGCTTTGTAAGCCAGTTTTATACACAGTCTGGATTTAGGACCTTATTTGCCTTTTTTTTTTTTTTTTTTAATGTTATGCATTCAGCCAGACTACTACCCTGTCTAGGAGTGGTAAGGCTAGTGCAGTGTTTTTTATATGTGTGTATAATTACGGTACAGTGAGTGAATAGAATCTATGCATCAAATATATTTTCCCCTTATTTTCACTCTTACACATTCTTGCTTGTTTCAGTCAAGTTACTAATTACATTTAAACATAAATTCTGATGCTGTGTCTTTTCTATTGCATATTTCATATGGCCTATGTCATATTGGCATATTGTCACATTGTATATGTCAGTGCATATAATTATATTTGCATATCTCTGTGAAAAATTATTCATAATTTTGTATAGGTAAAGAACATGAGAAAGTAAAATTAACCTGAAAATTTAACTTGGGAAGACAGGACACTGCCAGTAATAGTTATTAACAATCTATTGGTAGATAAAAGTTAAATAGCTCTTCATATTTATAGGATGCCTCCTATTTACAGGATTCAGTTCAAGTACTGGTGATGCTTAAACTGTATCACCTGTCAAACAAGAGACTAAGTAAGGAAGGGACATGTAGATTTGGACATGGCTTGCCAGATTGGTAGGTCCATCTGTGCAGTCGTGCTGTAGGTGTGATCGCACTGCCAGGTGGATGCAACTGAGCACATACCAGCGAGGCTGGGCATCACACCTGGGCAGGAAGGTGGCACACTCACACGTGGAGGGGGAAGATGGTGAATTAGGTAACCTAGGACTGCAATATTAGGAACAAAGCATTTAATCATGACTGCTGTGTAGGAGAGATTTGTGCATAAGCATTTGCATAGAGTGATCCTGGCAGCTGGATCCATTCTGTGGTACCTCAGTGTCGTTGTTTAACACCCTAGCCAGCAACTAACCACCACACAGCCGCTCACTCACGCTCTGCCCCAGTGTCATCAGGGAGAGAATCAGAGGAGTAAAATGAGAAAACTCATGTGTAGAGATAAAGGCAGTTTAATAGGTAAAGCAACAGCCACACCTGCTAACAAAGCAAAACAAGGAATTCTTTCACTGCTTCCCGTCGGCAGGCAGGTATTCAGCCATCTCCAGGAAAACAGGGCTCCATCATGCATAATAGTTAACTGGGAAGACAAATGCCTGAACTATGAACATCTCTCTCTCCTACCCCCAGCTTTATATTCTGAGCATGACATCGTAGGTATGGAATATGCCTTTAGTCGTTTGGAATCAGCTGTCCCACCTGTGTCCTCTCCCAGCTTCTTGTGCCCTTCCAGCCTACTCACTGGTGGGATGGTGTGAGGAGCAGGAAAGGCCTTGACTCTGCGTAATCACTGCTCAACAGTAACGAAAACACCCCTGGGTTATCAACACTGTTTGCAGCACAGATCCAAAAGGTAGCCCCATATTAGGTACTGTGAAGAAAATTAACTTTGTCTCAGCCAAAACCACCATACCCAGAGAGGGTGAAACCTGTCCCTCCACCTTAAACACCACATGCTCTTCTAAGAGCATCTTCCTGTCTTCACCCTCCTTACACCAGCATCTGCCTTCCCCACTACCCTAGGGCAGCAGCAACCCACCTTTCCCCTCCCTAGGTAGGTTTCTCACCCCACTGGCAATGAATGATTTTTCCCTCCCTCCCCCAGAAATAGAAACCTTTTCTTATCTGCCCCCTCAGAGCCAGACAGCAGAGCTTGGAGGCCCGTGAGCCGGCGTGGAAGGAGGCGTTTGGCTGATCAGCCAACCATGCTGTGTGCTGCCCAGGGAAAAGAGAATGGGTTTGACTTGACAGCTGCCAATTGGGTCATGCTGCTTTAGCACATTCCAGTAAAATGATATACCAGGAGTACAGATGTGGTTTGCTCGCTGGCTCTTTGCTTCCCAACATTCCTGATCCGTCCAGCATGCTCATCACTCTTTTATTCTTTTCCTTTGATCAAAAAACCTCGAATAAGGGATAATAGCTTTTCTGCTATGTAGGGACTTGGGTCAGTTCTCTCTCTCAACCAACGAACAGATGTTGTGGTACAAGTTCCACGCGGTCAGAAATGCACAGTATCGCATGCCTGTAAAGGTATCTGCTACTCCACTTGTGTAGGCTGCTTGTGTATATGCAAGCATTTTTTGCTGTTGTGCTCTTAAAATCCCATGCACTTTCACACTGTAGGAAGCAAAGTACTCGGATACTAGGAAAAACAGAATCACAGAATCACAGAGTCACAGACTAGCTGAGGTCAGAAGGCACCTCTGGAGATCATCTAATCTTTTGCTCAAAGCAGGGTCAACTAGTGCAGGTTGCCCAGGGCCATGCCCTGTTGCATTTTGAATATCTCTAAGGTTAAAACTCCACAATCTCTGTGGCAACCCTTTATCACAAGGTCGTCATTCCCATTCAGGAGCAGGCTTCATTTTCCCTCGGCATT
>NW_010256178.1:39251-55336 GCF_000690775.1 Eurypyga helias
GTCTGGTGAAGTACTTGTGGAAGCTCTTGCTGTTGCCTGTCACATCCCTCCCCGGATTCAACTCCAGCTGGATTCATCCCTGCATGCTCAAACTGTTTCTACTTTTCTCCTGTCCCTGCTTTCACCTATTTTATGCTTCCTTTTTATGTTTGAGTTCAGTCAGCAGCTCTGAGCTTGGAGGAGGTGATCCTTGAAAATCAACCAACTCTTTGACCCCTCTTTGCTCCAGGATGGTATCCCAAGATGGTTCTTCCAAGAATATCCCCAACTGATCCTACAGTTTGCCTTGATTCATCCTTTCAGGAGCCTGACCTCCACCATTTCATGGCATTGCACCCAAGGCTGCCCCCAGCCTTCAAATCCTGATCAGTCCTTTCTTGTCAGTGAATATCAGGTTCATCAGAGATAGACATAACTGAAAAACTGAAACATAGAGTTTTAAAGCTTACCTGTGAAATGAGTTAATTTTTCTTGGGCCATTGGTAGGTTTTATTAATCACTTTTTGTTGTTGTTTTTGGGGTTTTTTTCTTGAATGAAAGTTCACATCGCCATTCCCCACAAGTCTTGATCCAGGAGGTTTATTCTCTGACCTGTTCTGCTTTTCTAGGTGCTATTGCATGAACACTCCTTCTCTGATCCACTCAGTATTAGCCTATCACTCTATGCAGTGGCACCTACAGTAGCAGAGCCACAGCAGTTACTCCTGGCCAAAATTTTTAACATCATTTGGAGACAATGTGGCTTTGAATGTGGAGTGTGCAAGCACCATTCCTTCCAAAAAGCCTTTTTAAAGATATGCCAAAATTAAGGACATAATTGTTCCCTCACATTGCAAAGGGGTCACACTAGTTCTGTTGACTTTTGCACGTGCTTGTCACGTTGATCTCATTCTGGCCTGTTACCTGTCCCAGCATGGGCATATATCTTCCTGAAATTTGGCTTTGGGAAGAGACAGCAGTACAGACATGCCTCAAGTCTTGCATCTGATGTTGCTTTTACCAGGTTTAGTTCTGCTTTCTTTCCTAGAACTGCTTTCTTTCCCAAGGACAAGCCAGTGTTTGGCTCTTAGCTTTTCCAGAAAATGCTGGTGGTGATATAATCAATTCCTTACTGTCAGTGTTCCAGTTCTCAGTTGGTTAGCACAGCAATAGATTAAAAACTTAAGTGGGTGGAAAAACAGCTCTAATTAATTAAGATGGCTCATAATTATTTCTAATGTTACTGTTCTCTGAGGACACAGATAGTCACCCATGAATATTCTGCATTAGTTGGAAAAAATCTAATTTCTAATTTCTCTTTTATATGAAAAGTTAACCAGTAACAGCCTATTTATATATTTCCATGTATTTATTTTATTGCAAGTGAGTTTTCTTAGCGTGATTCATAAATGATGGGTTAGACTAAATAACATAATACTACCTTTTTCTGTGTCTGCCTGATCTCATGGACCTCAGTTGAGTGACCCTCGTGTAGCTGGGGACAATATTTGCCTCAGGACATGTTCAGGTAAGTAAATTTTTTATTGATAATAAGCTGTGCAGACCATAGTACAGCACTAAACGTTTGTGTTATTCAATATCATCCCTTCTCCCCAGAGCATTTTTATGACTATCCAAGTTTTGATCACAGTCTTTTTACATGATCAAATTCACTTGATGTCTCTAGAGGCTACAGAGACTAAAAATCTGATATCTCTTAGAAAATTCATCTTCAGCATTCATCTTCAGTATCTCTTTCTAGATCTGTGGCACTCCCTTTAGTGAGGTCTTGCCAGGAATGCTTTTCATGGGTATTTATAGCACAATTTCTTTTGTAAACTAAATCTTCTTTGATAGACTTTGGCTTCTGGGCTCATTTTTATTCCATATCTCTACTTGGGTTGTACAAGACCTCTGACATCCTTAATCCATTGGAATGAGAGAAGAGGGTTCAGTGTGCTATAGGTTTATACAATTTTTGAGGCTTTATGCAAGTTTTGGGATATAATTCAAACAATTTTTTTGATATCATTATTATTCAAGTCTTCCAGATCTTTCATAAGGTATACTGGTAATTCTTGGCTTCAAAATATACTGATCATATAAATTATCTGACTAAGCAAACCATCTAGGTGAAAATGAAGATTAAGTGCATGAAATACTGAAAATGTGTCAGTGGGAATGTTTCTTTAAGCTGTGCATATAGATCGTAAGTCTCAAAACAGAAGGATAAAGGACTGACTGACAGCTCATCTATCTGTATATACTCCCTTGTGTCAAGATCACTGATCCAGAACAATGGATTGCTCAGATAATGGTTTACTTCAACTAAGGCTGACCAGTAAGAGGGTGCAAAGTTTTTTTTTCTAAGTCGTGTTGTCCTTTTGCTGATCTTCCTTCTGTTGTGTACTTGATGCCTGATACAACTTTCCATATGTGGGCAATTTCCCGGCACTGATTACTTGGAAATGTCCTTATCCTGAAGAAATAAGTAGGAGTGTTAGATGTTGCTTGTGCATCATACCTGAGGAACTCCCCCTATCCATCCATCCTACTAATCAGGACTATATCCCTCTCTCACTCAAAAGTAAGCGTGTGCTTTTTTGCTTTCCTGTGAGAAAATTTCAGCAAATGTTTAAGAGTTCATTACACAAATGCACATTTAGCTTCTTTCAGGGTCTTAATTTTTAGTCAAAGTAATGAATTTCCATAATTCCTAGTGTTTGTCATCACATTTCCATGTAGTTTTAAGCCTTGGGAAGTCTCTCTAGCTGCTGGATTAATCCCATTCATTTTGCAGTCTTTTTATTTTTATTTTTTTTTACCCTTGACTTCAATTTGAGTAGATCTAGGCGAAAAAGATTGTTTCACATGGTAATTTAGTAAATAACTCTACTTAATAACCTGAATAACTTCAGGGATGAAGGAGGCGAGCCTGTTTTTGTTGTCTTTCTTAAGCTGATTGACGTTGTTTTTCATTCCTCCTTCTCTTCATTTCATTATCCTCCCCCCTTCATTTCTGAACTTGTGATAGTTACAATAAATATGCAAATAATAATAATAATAATAAAGTGCCTGGTTGCTAATGCTGCTGAAATTGCAGCTCTCCTAGAAATACCTGTGGTAACTTTCAAGCAGCTGCAATATTCAGCATGCTGTGCTGTGCTCTGTGTTACGGTAGCTACCCTGCTATCAGTACAGAGATAGCTAATTTAAAGATAGCTCAAATATGTTCCCTTGAGCTGTAGTGACTGGAGTGTTGACTGTGAATAAGTACTTTGATTACACAGTGAATAAGTATTCTATATAATATATGGGGTATACCCAACAAGATATGGAAAATGGAAAAGGAAGACTGCTTTTCTTCGTTTGCAGGTATTCAGTTTGACTGCAGGAAATGAAAAAGGTGAGGAAAATGATGGGAGGGAGGAGCAGGACACCATCATGATAAGGATCACTGTGTTTGTTTCTTCTTGCGATAGGGCAGCATTAAAATTCTGAGCATCGCAGCAGCACGTGCGGAGTTGGTGCCTTCCAGGAGCAAGCAAACACAATTCAACAGCGCCTACATTTGTCAGCAGATCGTGCCGTGGGGAAGGAAGGGGGAGTCCACATTAAAACTGCTAGCATTTCTACGCTGACTTAGGGTTCCAGAATAGCGTATTGTCTCGCAATTATTTCCTTTACAGTCGATCCAGTGAACTTTCCTCCACTTCTGCCATCCCACATCTGTTTTGTTAGACAGCTGTAACTGGTTTAGAGTAACCATAATAAAAAAGAAACCTTTTTTCTTTCAAAGGAATCTGTAGTTTGGCAGGGAATAAAATGGCCACTTCAGCACCGGTGACAGAAAAATCTGCCTTTGTCAGAAATAGCTTTCTCCAGACTCTTATTTAGGCACAGTATCTGAGAATATGTATGCCCTGAAATACCCTGGGGGTTAGCACGTTGCATAGAAATACGGTTTAATCTTTTATACTTTGTAGTCATTTTTGCTGTGTTTCTCTGTGAATTCTCCTCCCTCTTCTGCTGTAACACTCCGTTCAAGTTCATACATTGCTGTGCTGCAACACTGTATTGCAATTTCTCTTTCTCCCCTTTGTCTTCTGCAGTAAAGCACTTACTTTTGTTTATGAATTATTTGAGTTTCTCTGGTAGTATTTTTTTCTTTTTTCTAAGACTCTTTTTTCCTATTATGAACATAAACTCTTATGGAATAGGGTGCTTTTACAATCCAAGAAATTCTAGCGTCTCAGGTCTGACCTGCAGCCTCTTCAGGTCTGCTGAAATAACTTTGGGGAGCAAGATGTTATTTGAGAACTAAACTCGGTCAGCACAGCCTCTAAATGCACTCTTTTTCTACTCTCAAACCAGAAAACAGGCAAAAACACATTTCACCATTTTGTCATGCATCATGAAATATTTTTCAAATCTCTAGTGCCTTCTGAAGCTGCAGCCTCAGCCTTTAGTAATACAGAGTGTGGAGTTGCCTGTGGGCAGTGGGGCTGGCAGACTTCGGCTGCGATCTTCCCCTACAGTCATTCCGCCTCCCTCTGTTTTCCACAAGTTCACGTCAAACCATTCAGCAGGGAATTTACAAGCCATAAAACTGCATTATTCAGTTATGAAGTAACAACCTCATCACCATGACTTCAGCAAGTGCTCATAAAAGCCAGAGTCAGATTTATAAGCAGAGGATTGCCAGCTATGTATAACATATGGTTCACAGTGACAGTCTTGCCTGTCGCCCCAGAAGGTAAAATTCTGGTTAGGTATATTGTCGATAGTCTTTCTTTGTAAATGATTAAACAGGCTCAGAACAAAGTCAAACATTTCACGTGGAGCACTTAGCTGGGCGAGAAAGCATTGTCCCCTTGGATGTGGTTTCCTACATTGCAAATGAACATTCAGGTTCTGTGGGGTTTTTTTCCTGAAAACAATCCTGATGCAGAAAGCTACTTTTCTTCCATGTTGCACTTTGGTCACTGTCCCTTTCCCCTCTTTTGATACTCCTTCAACGTGACAACCAAGTGGTATGTTCACACGGTGGGTGAAGTAGAGGACTAGGGACTTGGCTGGTCTGCCTTTGGAAGGGCCAGAGGCACATTGCTTTGCTTTTCGGGTAACTGATACCTATTTTGTGAAAGACAGAGGCCACATTTCCTTTATTCTGTTTCTTCAGGATCTCACTACATCTACACGATCTTTCAAAGTAATTGCCAGTGGCTCAGAAAGTTTATTTATTACCGTCTTACTTGAGTCTGCATTTCATAGTGTGTATAGTGGCCAGCAGAATATTAATGAAGACATCAAGACCTTTTTTTCCTTGCAGGAGTATAAAAAAGGGTGAAAGACACTGGGATCCCATATATCACCCACACATTTATATAGCTGGAGAGTAATCACACTGATTATTTTGAATGTTTTAAGAATTGCTCTGAGGAAAAAAAATTGTTACTGTAGTCTGGAGCCCATTATTATGAACGAGCTGCAACAGAGATGTTGAGAGGTCTTGCACTTTACTTGAGAATAGCTGTTGCCCATTAACCGTGCCAGGACCCTGTAGTAGTGCAGAAGGTTTTAAAAGGCATTTAAAGATCATTAAAAGATTAGCATTTAAAGATCATGTAGAATGTGTTGAAAGTCACCTGCATGACCCTGGCTGCCAGCGTGGACACTTCTTCTGTTTTACATATTAGCCCTGTACTGTTTCAGTAGACATGAAATTGTGATGTCTGTAATTCAAAACATTGGGAATTCATGTTAATAGTGGCATAATTCCTATCATTAGATCTGGTTACATGAAATCTGGCAGCTAATGGAAGAGTGGGATATTGTCTCATTTTTTGCTGAAGCGGTGATCTGGTGACATGAGTCAGCAACAGTTTAAACAGAGACTCTATCTGCTTCTGTTTGCTGGGATTGCCCATCTGTTTCTTCTCGATTATTTGCAATTATTTGTCTTAAAATTAAGGAAATATAAATATATCTGTTCTGGTTTTGTAATAATGTTCAAAGTCTGATTCCAGACAATTATGAAAACCATATAATCCTGAGTATAACGTTATAAAACACAATATTACAAACAAGACTATTTCCAATAAAACCATTCAATGCATAATGAATTGGCAAAGTTAATAGTTCCTGACATTAATGTTTGGCTGAAGGTCACAGTGACATGGGTCTTGTTTGAGTGAGGAACGTTTTGTGTTTCGTCAGACACTTGGTGTAGCACGGACATGTCCATGCTGCCAGCATGTTGTATACTGGAAATAAGTTAATTCTGAGGTTGCACGGAGCATTACAGTGTGAGTGTGATGCTGAATTATCTTTAAAATCGAAACAAGATGTGGAACATAAAAGGGGGAGTGGAAGCAAGTCTTCAGCAAGCAACTTCAGAGGTGGGAGCTCCGCAACAAGGACAGGGCAGTGCTCTGTACTTTCAGGAGTATTGTGAGCAATGCCCATGGTCTCCTGGGAGTGGCCTGAGTATTTATTTTGTACTCCTGTCAATGGATGCTGGAAAAAATGGCACAAAAGGCTCATCTTCTAACTCCTTCTAACCTTCCCTCCAAGGAATGCCTTTTGAATAGTGATCTCACAAAGATGCTTTGACACTTAAAAAGTTATGGCATTAAAAAAAATAGAAAAGAAAAAGAACAACTGTGTGAAAATCTATTAAGGCAGTGACATGCATAAAAAAATGGTGTGTTAAGTCAAAAACGTTTCTTACCAATGCAACATAAACATGTGGTGATGCTTGAAGCAGCTAAAACATTACTTTGATGCTGAGGAGTATCCCGTAAGTGCTATGATAGCCCTGGAAACAGGGAGAGATGTTGCTGGACACCTGAATAGAACAGGCCAGCTGTACACCTTTCATTGCACATTACAACTTAGCAATTTCTAGTTAAGAAAGGAGAACAAAGTCTTTTGCAGCCCTATTAGGCAGTATTATCATTTGGTGGTTCTGAATTACTCCAGTAGTCTGATTATAATTATTATTCTAGTAGTGATTATTAATCATTGATTAGGATTAATTAGGATTATAAGATACCATAGCACTCTAGTGAAGGGCAGAATAAATACATAAGGACATGGTTGGTGCAGAGCAGGTATATGGCAGGTACGCAGTGTGCGTTTGCAAGGGTGGAAGCTAAAGGTTGTTGCCTTTTTACAAATTGATGAATGTGGTGTGGGCATGAGCCCTGCTGTGTTTGAGTACAATAAAGGATAATGATGCATGCTAATAAAAGCTGAAATTAATTAAGCACAGGCAGACTTCTATGTCTGCTGCAGCAGATGGCTGTGGGCTTGGGTGTGCCCTGTCCTGTGTGTGATCTCCCTGAGCCACACCAGCATCTGTGGGACTGCGGGGACGGCTGCAGGCACCACCAGCAGACCTCTTCGACCCTCTTTCCACGAAAATTGGCAGGATCCGTGGGACTGGGAGCTCAGACGCCTCTTTTTCCCATCCAAAATTCTAGGTAGATGCTGGACACATACCTCACTGAATTCAAGCATTTGGCTCTGTCATTAATTTTTAATAATGTTTTATGGCATTTGTTTATTTTTGTTAGCCTTTCAAAGCATTTATCTAAAAGGTGGCATAAGTTTTCTATTGATTTTATTGTGGCCTCCATTTCAAGTAAGACAATTCCTATTTATTTCTTTCTGTAAAAATTGCTCAGAAGTCAGTTTTATGCTGGCACATCAGAAAATGTGACCAGTTGTTCTTCAGAACAACACTTCAAAGATTTTATTGATTTTTGTTTTTTTCAGAGGAATGTTTCATCAAGGGCTTTCAGTGAAGTTCTTTCTTCAACACTTCTTGTGATATATAGTGCTCTAAACAGGCTAAATGTTGTCTTCTTAAATGATTAACCTTCTAGGGCAAAGGCATCAGTAACTGAAGAGTTTCAAAAACAGATTGAGACTGAAGTATATTCATTAGTAATGCAGATTATTCTGCATGTAGCATTTAGAAGTATATCCTTGCAGGGAGTGAAATATGAAGACAGTTTTCAGGTAAAGTTGTTTTCTCTGAGAGTATCTGTGTTCACCTTCTCTTTCCTCTGTGTGTGTGCATATTTTAATCAGTTTTAATCAGAGAAATCCGATTGTCATAATGTGATAAGCATTTCACATTGGTCTTATTTTTAAAAAACAAAACTCAGGTAATATATTTTGTGAGATTTTTTTTCAGGTGTAATTAATATAATGTGTATATTTTATGCAAGATTGCACTCATGCGTATGTGGAAATGCTCTCAAAGTCTCATGTGTTTACAAATAGAGAAGGGTGAGAGGGAGCATGGAAGGCTGAGGGGAAAAAACAGTGTACTGTGAGATATAAGAGTTTTATTGTGAGTCTTTCGGGGTCTGGCTGTATTAGTAGGGATGAGCCATGACACAGTTATGCACTTTTCCTGGAGGAGTTCTGATAAACGCTTGTGTCACACCAAAGCAGAGGGGCTCCATGTAGGCATGGATCAGGGAAGCTCCTTGAGAAACATTTATTTTGCTCTTAAAAAAAAAAAATCTGTGGGATTGTTAATTGTATCCATCTGCCTTTAAAGCTAGACTCGATTCACTACCATGGCCTGGAGTTTATCCTTTTAATTCTGGACTGGAGTGAGAACTCATGTGCTGACGACCGAGCCCTCAGGGAGGACCAAGGGCATCCACCGCTCGGCACGCTCCAGGGCTGGCACACCACCGACTGTGTGTGGGACGTGTTTTGGGAGGATGGATCTGCTCAGCTCAGCTCAGCTCCACTCACAGTCCCACTGAGCACCCTTAGGAATAGCATCTTTTACGAAAACCTCATTCATTTCTTCTCTTTTTTTTTTTTTTTTTTTTTTAAGATTAATGACTGTGCTGTGCTTTGACAGCTTGGGACGAGTTTTTCCAAGATGGATATCTGCCCTAAGCCATATTATTTTAATTATTTTGTTTGGGAAAATGGTGACCAGAAAATTTCAAGCATTTCTGGGAATAAAACAAGGGAAGAAAATGTTTGTTTTCTGATCTTGATAAGTGTGTTGACTTTGTTTGAGTAGCTATATCTCCTCTGTATTTTGATGGAGACCTGAAATTTGTCAGAGCGTGGTTGGTGGCAGGGATTAGAGATTGAATTTCTGATAAGAAAATGTTTTTTGATTTGCTTCTCCTACACTTGCCTGAGTGAAAAGTTGTGTGTTTGTCCATGCTCAGTGGATACTCCCCAGAGTTCCTGGTTGAGGCTGAAGACTTTCCCTGAGGTTGCACCAGGGCCTCCATGGACCAGAACAGGGAACATAGGGCAGCGTGTGCTTTCCATGACATCCCTGCTGACTGGGTGGCACAGGGGGTTGTGATTTGTCTAAGGGAGGCACCGTATTGACCAGTGCACACTGGGAGGAAGGGACTGCTCATGAGGAAGCCCTACAGTCTGTTCCTCCATCTCAAAGGGATGGGTGATGCATGTCCTCACATCAGGTATGTTGCATCCAGCACGTCAGCTGGAGCGGGCAACCATGCATCCTTGGCTGCTATAGCGCTGGGGGTCTCTGGTTCACTCCTCACAGATTCCTGACTCCTGAGTTGTACTACTCAGAATAACCAGAAATGGTAGCATGAAGTTGGAAATCACATTCCTGCCATTAAACCCAGACAGCAGTGGTCAATAACAGCAAGAGTCTTCTTTTCTTGTGTGCCCCGTTTGGGTCTGTTTCTGGCCTGTGTAAGTGTTTAGTGACTTTATCTGCAGCTGGATGATTGAGGGCGATGTAACTCTGGTATACACCCCTGGAGAGAGATATTAGATGAATTCGGCACTTTGTCTCATGAAACTGAAATGTATGCAGATGGCGTTTTTCTTACATGAAGGGTGGTCACATGGCGTGGGGGCTGGCAGTCACATTTATCCTTATTAAAAAAGGGACAAAGAGCCAAGGTTTGTTGTGGTCTCACAGCAGCACCAAATGGTGGCAGGGGAAAAAAAATCAATTCCTGTTCTTTTTCACCTCTTCGTTCCTCTTAAGCTGTGCTGGCATGGGGAGGGTTTTGGTAAGGAACACCGTGAAAGAAGTACCTGCAAAACCCAAGCTTGTGCTAATAGCTGAGAACAAGCACTCAAAACATTCTGGTTTTGTAAAAGGAAGCAGAAACAACCCATTCCTACAAAATTGGGTAAAGTTGTCAGCGTTGTCAAATTTTGCAGCCTGTAACAGCTAACGTCAAGTCTGTTGGAGACACAGGAATGCTGTATCTCTGATTGTGAGTTTGCCAGGGGTAGGAAAAAAGGAAACATGTTTTTTCCCAGAAAAAAACCCAAAGAATAGTGAATCTTTTTTAATATCTCCTCCCCACCAACCCCCTCCCCCTAGTTAGGAGGGACCAAGTTGCTCTCAAGACAGTTTAGCTCTCTGCCTCTCACTAAAACTTAATACAAACCATTCGCATATGAGAAGCCCCGTTACTGCAGAGTGGACAGTGTATCAACCACAGGGAAGGCAGATCAGTAGGCTGATCCCTTTTTCCTTAAATCTGACTTCCTGTCATTAGAGAGGCAATGTTAAAATCCGGGACCTGGTGAAAACTTGTGTCAGTGGTCCCTGAGATCCTCAGCCCTCTCAGCGAGAATGGGTGTTGTCACCATCTCAGCCGAGGTACTGGTTGTGGTGAGGAGGACTGCAGTTAGGAAGTTACCACGGGTTGTTGGACCTTGCCTGCTTGAGAGCCGGTCCACAGTGGACTGGGGCAGGTGGTCCTCAGGGTCCCTGGTAAGAAGCTATAGAAACCAACAGCCCCATGCCCTAGTCTGCTGCCTCCAACTCCAAGGTGGGTGTTCCTATACCAAACGATGGGCTTCCTAAAGACATTTCCTGTGATGCGGGTGGGTGAGGTGTCCAAACAGGTTGCCCAGAGAAGTTGTGGATGCCTCATCACTGGAAATGTTGAAAGTCAGGATGGATGGGGCTTTGAGCAACCTGATCTATTAAAAGATGTCCCTGTCCCTGTCAGGGGGATTGGACTACATGATCCTTTCTGACCCAAATTCTGTGATTCCAAAAGAAGTTAGCATAATAATCAGCAGCTGGACTGACCTGGTCACTGTAAAGTTTTCGTAGGTATTATATGCAGGATGGTGTAAGGAAGTATAAATCAGCGCCTCAGGGGCTGATGAGAAGGTGCCTCGTTGGAAGTTAGATAATCTAACTATGGTGGTCATAGACTGCAGATCATAGGTCATGACAAAGTCATGAACAGTTCAACAGAATGTAAGTAGTTGACTGAACTGTAATAAATTGTACAGGCTTTGGAGGTCAGGACAAGTAGCTTATATTTGATATGGCAGAGCAGAGGGGTAAGTGACATATAGATGAGGTGATAGGTCAAAGGCATAGGCTGGGAAATTATCTTTGCAGGAGGTTGCGTAATGGATATGAATTGTCCATGTGATATGTTTCGAGATGACAGCTTAGGCTGCATTTCAGCTGTACAGATGGCTGTGAAAGTGTGTATCCCGTCGTCCAAAGAGAATCGTTACGGCTTATGCATGGCATAGCAAATACGGGATCTGGACTGAGAAAATGCTGCCAGCGCTATAGGCCAGAAACATGGTAAGAGGACCACAGTAAATGGGATGGAAGGGACTACCAATTTATTTTTCTCTGTATCAGTACATCTTTTACCATAGATACGTGACTTTACTGGACACAGTGAAACTCTGCATTTGTCAGCTATTAATTGAAATTAATTATCCCAGGTTTGGAGTATTCAGCCAACACTTGGTGTCTCACTGCCTGACATGGCAGTTCCTAATGGCTGCTGTTGTGTTGTGTGAAAAAGTACTCAGAGAAGTGTGTGAGCATTGTGACAAGGTCACGATTTTTGATTTACTACTTTTTCTTCCTGTTTAGTATCATAGAATCATAGAACGGTTTGGGTTGGAAGGGAGCTTAAAGACCATCTAGTTCGAACCCCCCTGCCATGGGCAGGGACACCTTCCACTAGACCAGGTTGTTCAAAGCCTCATCCAGCCTGACCTTGAACAATTCCAGGGATGGGGCATCCACAGCTTCTCTGGGCAACCTCTTCCAGTATCTCACCACCCTCTCCGGGAAGAACTTCTTCCTGATATCTAATCTATACCTCCCCACTTTGAGTTGAAACCCATTACCCCTTGTCCTGTCACTACAGGCCTGTGTAAAAAGTCCCCCCCAGCTTCCTTGTAGGCCCCTTCAGGTACTGGAATTTATGTTAATTTATGTTAATATTTACGTTTTCAGTCCTCAGAAGCGTGACACTTGTACAAGGTTTGTGGCTGTCATGTAGGTAATGAGCTTGGCACTCTCTTAACCTGGCACACTGTCAACTGCAACTTGCTCTTGAACAAGGGAAAGCAGACAAAGAAGGAATTTCAGACTTTGTCCCTGAAAACTAGGAATGTGGCCTTTTAAAGTAAATGGTTGTCATATGTTTGGTTTTAAGGCACATCTGAAGGACTTATATGAGTAATAAAACTTGAAGTCATTTTTATTAGATTTTTACCTTTGAAACAAAGCAAGGCTTCCAGAAAGGTCGTATTTATTCCTGACATAAGAAAACTGAATCTCTTTTGGTCTGTTTCTTACCTTGGAAAACTTTTCTTGTGTTGTAGCCCTGAATAACTTTTAAGGTGCTCCTTTTGCCTAACTATAGTATATCAGTGTTTCCTGACCTGAAGCCAATATACTGTCCAGTTCCACTGTAGAGTCTTGTTTGCCTTGTGTGCGTATGTGGACATAGGTGTGCAGACCAACATACTTCCAGCAAGTTGATTTTGTCAGATTAGCGTCCTGACCTGGGCTCTGGACCTCAGGACCCAGAGCAAACTGAGTGAGTCTTGAGTGGCAGAGTGCCATCATAGAATCATAGAATGGTTTGGGTTGGAAGGTTGGTCCATCCCAGGGCTGGCAGATGTACACAGGGCACAAGCTACATTTATAATATAGCCCATTACTTTTTTTTTTTTGACAACCAAATGCACACAACCTCACCTCTGCAAGGACAGGTGATTCTGAGAGAGAAGGGAGTGAATTTTGCATATATTATTCATGCTTGTTTCAAAACAAAGAGAATGCAGTCTTTGCATTTGAAGAAGACACTTGTCTTCTTCCAGGCATTTAGGTCCATATGTAGCTTCAGAGACATGAGTGATTGCACCAATTGCTGTTGAAGGACTTCAGACCCCTTTTGAAAATGCCAGGAATAAAAAAAACTATGCATGAGGATAGATGAAGCCCTATGAATGGCTGCCTCTCAAAGTAAAAAATACTGCTTATTGAATACAGAATTATGAAAACAACTATTTAAAATAAAAATATTTTCCATGCTCTATTCCTGACTCAGCATGGTCTGAATGTCTTCAGAATCTCAAGGAGTAGCTACTGGGTCCCATAGCAGTTTTCTCTGACTCACACTATAAAGCCAAGGTGCTGCTGCAAGTGAAGAATCCTGCAAAGTCCCTGGAATTCTTCTTTTATAGGGTAAGAGAGAACTGTATCCCCTATAACTGAACCCTACAAGTCCATCTTCTAAATTGGAAATTTTTGCTTTATTTATTTAAAATGAAGGGCTTGAAGGAAAAAAAAAAGGTCACACAAGAAGAAATAAACAACCCTTTCCCCCTTAATAGTAATGGACATCTTTATTGCATGTCTGCTGCTACTACTGCTGTTTTAAGACATTTTCTAGATTGTACAAACCTTAACAAGTGCCACCAAAACTGGTAGTTAGATTATTCATTATAGCCCTCCTTACTTTTCCTAACATTGCAATTGCCTTGCTACATTAAGCTGACCCTTCCATTTCTCTAAATGTAGGTTCCATGTGAAGGGTACATTAAAACTACCTATGACAGAAAGATTAGATAATATTGTGTTAGCAACTGTTTCTTCTATACATGTCGACCTTATCCATCAACTGAATGAGCATTGACAAATGGGCTCCTTCCAATGCTTAGCATTCAGACTGGAATAAAGTTATATAATTGGCCATCTATTTTTCTGCTTTTTTAATACTTGCGTACTTTCACAGCAGGGTGTAGGAAATGTGGTTGAGATCCATAATGAATTGTGACAAGTAATGATCCTCATATCTGTCAAACACATAAATATGCTGTCACCTTGGTAGAAGATGAAGGAAAGATGTTGACCACTTTGCTATGTAATAATTTCTGGGAAAAGACAGGGTTAGAAATTAATGTATCTGAGAACTCCTTTCTCCACATTCCTTTTCCATTCTGTATTTTGCTGATTTGAAAGATTGCTAGTTTAAATGCCATGTACAGTCCCTGAGATCTGGTTATATCCTGTTCAGCCATCAAGAGCTACCAGTCCTTCTCAGTGCGCAGCTGTGACACAACATACGGAAAATTAAATCCTGCCTGAATTTAGGGGTGAAAGAATGCTATGACTTTTTTGATGCCATTTTAATTAGTTTTGCTCATTATCCATAGAGGCATCTAGAAGAAATCTGATTCATGAGCATATACGCCGTATTGATGCTAGAGTCAAGCTGGGAGACATCTCTGCATTTAGATATTTATATTCCCTTGTAAGTAGCCAAAGTGCCATACCTCTTTTGCTTACAGAGGTATTGGTTACCCCAAAAATGTATGTATACACAAACTTATATATACGTGTACACATTTTATCAGTTATCTTCTCATCTCTGATCTTCACGTTTAACATTTAGAAAAGGTAGTTTTGGTCTCATCTGATTCCCACAGAACTCTCCGATCCCTCACAATGAGCTCTTCCCTTGACTGAAGGTCAGGTGCTTCTTGCTCATGTTTGTTATTCTACCCATTCAGCCACTGTCTTACTGCATGGTCTTGAACAGGTCAGTTAAATGCCGCAGCTATAACATCTTGGGACCTGTTTGCTGGAGTGGTCTACAGGATGCTGCCAAATACTGTGGGTTAAGGTTTCTAAGGGGAAAGGCAGAGATAACAAAATATCTCTGTGTAATTCAGCTCAGAAGTAGAGCAAGCAATAGAGAGGCAGTAGGAAACCAATCTTCATTTGTTCTGCTGTTCACAGAACTGTTGTTTCTAACCTAATACATGTTGGCTTTGGGATGTAGCCTGTATCCTGCTGTAAGTTATAATGGATGGTCATGATGCTCCCTCTGGTTTTATCATCTGTGAACAGTTTGTCTGACAATAATGTAGTTGTTGATTCTTGAGTACAAATCAAGGTCTATCATTTTTCTCCACTTTGCTTTTTGTTTCTTTATCTTTAATCCTTTAATCCTTTTTTTTTTTTTTCCCATTGATTTATACAATAATTTGTGTTTTATGTGATTAGCCTGGAGAAGAGAAGCCTCCGGGGAGACCTTATAGCACCTTCCAGTAACTGAAGGGGCTACAAGGAAGCTGGGGGGGACTTTTTACAAGGGCCTGGAATGACAAAGCAAGGGGTAACGGGTTTAAATTGAAAGTGGGGAGGTTTAGATTAGATATCAAGAAGAAGTTCTTCACAGAGAGGGCGGTGAAGCACTGGAACAGGTTGCCTAGAGGAGCTGTGGATGCCCCATCCCTGGATGTCTTCAAGGCCAGGCTGGATGAGGCTTTGAGCAACCTGGTCTAGTGGAAGGTGTCCCTGCCCATGGCAGGGGGGTTGGAACTAGATGGTCTTTAAGGTCCCTTCTAACCCAAACCATTCTATCATCTTTTACTCAAGTAATTTTATCCCTTCAGCCATGAACTTTCTGAACAAGGATAGCCATGTACCTCCCCAAGACATGTTGGGTATTACTGTTTGTTAGCACCTTTCAACTAAGAAACATAAAAAGTAAGTCGCATTTTCTCTTCATCCCATACCAGTTTTTTTTCCACAGTAGTATTCACCAGCTATTGCACCAGTGATGCATATAAAATACAAGTAAACAATTTCATACTGGTCTAAGTTTTCTTTGCCACTAGATTGTTCTCTACAGAAATCCTTTATCTTTGGAAAATAATTTATCCATAAGCTGGTTGATTTTCACAAAAACCAGTTGCAAGCATAATTGTTAACTTTTATTTCCGGACATTTAGTATTATTCAAAGAGTTTGCTGAAGCAAACCATGTGGGA
>NW_010256178.1:55355-114522 GCF_000690775.1 Eurypyga helias
GGTTGGATTTTGAGATCTTAGGTCACAAGTCAGTTCTGAATCTCTTTCTGTAATATAATTGCAATATGCAGACATGGAAAACATCATAAAAAATGTTGCAGAAGACTGTGATTGTTATCAGAAAAATGCTCTGAATCATTTGAATTCAGTCACATAATTCAAACACACGTAAGGCAATGCTACACATACGATTTTCACATTTTGATCATGGAGTTAAGAAGACCGAAATAGTATTGCGTATAGTTTCTCCCTCACTGGAATGAATGAGTATTGTATAAAACATTGCATTCTGAAGAGTAGCAGGTCCTTGCTCTTAGATTGTGTGTAACGCTTACACAACATCCATAATTTCTGATAATGTGAGTTCTGTCCACTTCTCTTTTCTTTCATATCTTTGCCTGTATTTTATGCGTCTTTTAAAAAGAAAACTTTGGAAGTTTTTTTAAAAAAAGCAGTTTCAGAGATTAATACAGGTTTTTAGCAACTGCTTTCTAGTGGAAAACCCTCCACAAAAATGGGAAAAAAAATGTGAAATTCAAGTGATTGATGATTAATGTTGGCATTTTTTGTTCCTTTATGGGTTTGATAAAACAGTTTATTGAAAACACAACTTTATAAATATGGAATGAATCTTGGTATTCAAGTTAGGATGTCACTGTATAAGAAAAGCTTTAAGCATTTTTTCTCCCTCCCTTTCTCTAACTATGTTTGCCCTGATTTTTTTATAAATACAGCCCCATTTTTTCAGCCTTTTTCCTTCAAAAGAATCAAAGTAAAAAGTTGATTGCATCCATGCTGTTGCCACTGCTGGAATGTATTTTTTTCCAACATTTTAAGCATGGGCTGCTACCTCTGAATGGACACAGATTATTGAACAATAGTAAGATAATACAGGGAAATCTTCAATCTCTTAGTGCATTGAAAATACCAGCTTTCTTCTGCCTTTAAAGATTAATAGTTTTGCTGGTGTATGTTCAACTCCTTTGATGTTTAAATATTAGATGCTACAGCTCTTTCAGACAACGTTAAACAGAAGTGATTTCAGTTCAAGTCTTGATGGTTGGTAAAATTATCTCCCTAATGTATATGCCAGCTGAAGGGTGCTTGTGCAGCTTTGCCTGATTCTCACACTAAAACACTGGGTGCAGAGAATATGAGGTGTATATTGCTTGCCTTGCTGTGTTTCATGGTGAAGGTTTTGGTTTTGTATATGATTTTTTTTTAATTGTTTTTTTTGAGTCTACCAAGACCCCAAGGGAGTTTTTGCACTGACTTCTGTAGCATTTGAACTGGGCGCATAGGAGTCTAAAAAAAACTGTTAGTTTGCCAAGGAGTTGTTTTCCTTGGTCTGTTTGGTCAAACATTGATTTTTCTCCCTCATGTGCTCTGAATGCGATTTGGAATTCATGCCTGCTTTTATTAGAAGGCAGCTTTAAGGCAGGGAGCAGTGTCATGTCTTTCCTAAGCATCTTTATAGAACAGCAGCATCACAGCTAGAAGAGCTTTGCAATCTGTGTGTGTTATTTACTGCTAAAAAATGCTCAGAATAAAGTAGGTATGATTCTATTCATGGGTTTCCTTTAAAAATGGAGGCCAACCCTGACATTTCATTTGCATGTAGGAAGGTTGTCTGTTTTTCAAGTCAGGAGTCTTTTGGCCCTTCTTCATTTTCCTCAAGACATTTATCTCTGGTCCCAGTAGTCTGGAGAGTGTTATTTCACCTGCCCTTCCTGCAGTCCCCTGTCCCTCATAAGAAGGAGTGAGGCTTCAAAAAATCCCCTTCTAAACCTCACCAACAGGACTCAGCCATGAAGAAGAGAGCACCAGTGACAGTACTTTGTGCCCAATGATGTTTTGATTTTTTTAAGCCAATTCAGCTAGTCTAATTTAAAAAAAAATTACCTTTTCCTGCAAACTTTCTTTTCTACCCTCAGGCCACATAATGTTTTTCTACTGGCAAATGCTAGACGTATAGTTAGTAATGACAGTGCAGTGACTTGCTTTTTATATACTCTTCTATCACTTATCATTGTTGTAGTGATCTATTTTTCATGCTCCCTCTCCACTACTTTTCTTATCATGCCTTTTACCACAGCAGCTTTTGCAACAGGGTTTTTCATATCCATATGGTGCCTAGCTGATGAAACGCCTTGAATCCTGAGGACTACAATTCACTGGCATCATACATTTTAAGAGCAACAGCCATGATGTAAAGAGACATCTTGTCACTGAAGGTGTCCCCAGGCAGTTATGGCATGCTCCTTTGCCAGCCCCGGAGGAAGACTTCCAAGAAGCTGTGGGAACGTATGTCCTAGATCTTACACTGCACAGCAGAAACCAGCACCAGATTGTTTGTTTGTTTTTTTCCTGAGCACGGTATATCTATGGTTAAGTGCAAAACCCCTGTGAAGTTAGGTGCAAAAATCTCGTGTAGACCTTTGCATGTTCGAAGGCGGGAGAAAACTGAGAAATGTATGGCCTATCATCGTGACCAATGATACACAGTCTGGTGGTGTTCCTTGTGTGTTTGTGGAAGGAGGGGAGGGAAGGAAAGGGTGGCTCACACAGCAGATGATGTGATTGATCAACATGTTAACTAGTGTAGCAAAATCCCATCTGTTTATACGCTTTACATCTTTCCCAACCGTGGAAAAGGGATGGGGAGAAAAGAAGCACAGAAACAAAATCCAGCATGAAAGAAAAATCGGAGCCCAGTGTTGCTACCGATGAAACTAATGCAACTTCAAGGAGAATAAGATAATGTCCTAAGGAAAAGGCTGTATGAACATCCATAAATACCATCCTTCCCCAGTTCTGCTTGGCAAGAACAGTGGGGGCTTTTCTCTCCAGATCACTGTTTTTTGTTTGGTATGTGCTTAAGCCCCTGGGTGTCTTCTGTAATAATCAATTCCCTTTTTAATGACAAGCAGGATCTAGAATAAAGGATATTATAACAAGGCAGCCTTTCATAATAACTAATTGCAACTTGATTGTTCTTTGAGTTTTTTCAGTTTCTATGTGTTTGATTTCTTTTATTCAGGCTGGTAATGGCAGTGAGGGGGATAATAAAACATTCTGAGATCCAGGCCTGTTCTGATAATTGTATTAATTCCTGCAAAAATATGACAACACTTAAAAAATATGTGTGCCGTGAGCAGATTCTGGGTAATGACTGCCCTGTATGCCTCACTTTTTTCTGTAGTTTGCAAGAAGTAGATTTAATTCTGAATGAAGTAATGCTTATGGTTTCTTTAATCATTATTTACTTTCAGTAAGAGAGCTTTTTTTTTTTAAGTAAGGGGAGGAAAACACATTCTTCTATCAATCAATTTAAACATTAAGAAAACTGTGTGGAAAACTATTATAATTTAGTCAGATGTGCTCATTTAGGGGGAAAAAAAATCACCAGAGGCATGTGTGCAGAAATGTCATAGCTGTGTATGCAAATTCTCAAAAAATGGCTGTGAATATATAGTTTAGCACGCACAGAAATTGGGAGTATCAACATTTTAACTTCTGTCACAGTATGCAATACTCCATGGCATGCCTGATGAACAGCTGATGTAATCTGCCAGAAAATAACTATTAACTGTTGCAAACACAGGATCAGGAGTAATTTGTGCCCAGTCAGTCTGTGTTTGATGCGTCCTGGATGTGGGCAGTGGCAGAACGTGGAGGGTAGAGCCCTGCAGGAGGTGTGCTGCGCCCAAGGTCCCAGGCACCTAGGAAGAGAGGCAGACGTTTTGTGGAGTGCACTATGGAGTTCAGAAGTACAGTTCTGCCAGAATCGTGGTGGAGATAACAATGCCCAAGTGGTGTTTTTGGATCTAGCCACAATTTGATGTACAAAGAATATGAGTAATGACAAATGTATTGATTCTCCTAATAATGCATTCCAGTGTCAAGTCTCTCTGAATTGTAAATTTTGTCTGAATCCCTAGGTAACTTACATTCCCTTGGTGGTATCAATTCAATACATAGATTCCTAGGATTACAGTCTGTTTCCCATTATATTTGTCAACACCTGCCACAACAGACCCTTGGTCTTAGTCTGCTGGAAGTCATTGTATATTAATATTGCTGCTACTACGATGATGCTAATAATTTATAACTCTAAGATGTCTCTTGCCTTTTCCAGAAGCCAAGAAATCTCCCTTCTCTTATCAGCCACTGTTGAATTTGGAGACTAATACTGCCTTTCATGTCCTTCCACTAACCTTAGATATTTAACCTGTCTTCAAGGCCAGGCTGGATGAGGCTTTGAGTAACCTGGTCTAGTGTCCCTGCCTATTGCATGGGGGGCTGGAACTGGATGGTGTTTAAGGTCCCTTCCAACCCAAACTATTCTGTGATTCTATGATTTATGGTAACATCAAACACCTTGACAGTCTTTGTCTCTTGCTCTTTTGGTTTCTGAGACAAAATACAGTTTGCAGGCTTCCTCATCATCAGCTGTTAATTATGTTCTGGTAGAAACTTGTTCTTTGCAGATTTTTTCCTCTCTAATAGTTGTAACTTGTGAGTTCTTGCCTTTTATGAGCAAAAACAATTAATCCCTACATCCATGCTGTACACTCTTAACTAAGAAAACAAATTCCCAGTTTTTTAACTTCTCTTTTCATTGTGTATCATGTTTAAAGCCCATAGTTGGCTTGACTTTTTGTCCTTTAATATTCCTTTTAAAAAAGTGTGGTTGCTCATACAGTTTCTTGGAACTAGATCATCCCAAATCAGGGGGTTTTTTTGAGCTGACTCTTATGCCCTTGTATTTCTTGACTAATTGTTATAGTTCATAGAGACTGATAATTCTGCATCTTGACATAAATGGCACCTGTATTTGGAGACTGTGAAGAACACAGCACATAGCTAATTGATTCATAGGCTTTTAAAGACTAGTTGGCATTTCTTTCAGGATTTGCTTCTTAAAACCAGTCTTTTTATGGGCATATGGAAACATTTCAGATGATTCAAGGAGGGGGAAGAATGCACAAGTCAAATACCATGCCCAGGAATCTGCTATTGACAAGATTTTAAGTGAATTTTGAATTAAAGTCCAGAAAATATGAGTTTATTTCAGTAACACATTATTAAAGGGATTACATTGGTTTTAAAAAATTCACAAATGGTACGGCATCAGAGTAATTTTATAAATGGTAATCTATGCATTTTAATGTCTAACTAATATTTCAACATCTGTGTGCAGTCGTGGAAATCTTGTTCAAAATTCGTGACCAGGAAAGGAAAAAAAATAACAGGAATTACAGTGCCTGGGCATTGATCATTGTGTTCTGTTAAAGGGCTGAGCTGGGCGTTATTCATTTGCTCTCCAGTAATGGCAGGGGGCTTGGAGGTCTTGGTCCTGCCTGCTGAAGAGCAGCTGGCTTCACTGCATGCTCACTGCTCAGCCCCAGCTCCAGGGCTGTAAATCAGACCACCTCCATTTTAGTCATCTGAACAATACTGATTGTATTGAAAAACAGCCATTATTTACTCTAATTACTGGGTCAGAGTGGCACACGACTTTTCCCTGATATCAGTGAGCTCATTTAGATCGATTTATCATGAGTTCAGTGTATCAGTGTGCTGAGCATTTACTGCTCCGCCTCCTTCTCAGATTCTGCATCCTGCTCTTAGTGTTTTCTCTACTGCTCTCATCCGATCCTCAGCTGGTGTAAATAGCTGTGATCACTATAAGGATGCTGCTGATTTACACAAGCAAATGATACAGTTCCAGGTTGTATTATGCTTTATGAAAATGGATTTGGCGAGCGAGCTTCATCTGGAACTGTCTGATCTGAGTTTATTAGCATCCTAATATGCCTCAGACAAGTGTTTTTAAGGGTGTTTTCATTTTATTTCTTAGGACAATTTTATGTTTATTCTTTCTTTATTACTTAAATGCGGCATTGAAGAAACAAATTGTCCATTGAGATGGGTTTAGTGGAGCGTTTGTTTCTTTCTTGACAGAATGGTTCTCTGCATCCATTAAAAAGTAGGAACAAAAAAGAAAGGCATTTTATTTAAAGCTTTATGTATGAAATAACCAAGTAAATGTGTGTATCGGCAGACTTGAATTGGCAGGTGGGGGATTACCAGTCCCTTAATTAAAGCGAATGAATCAGGAAGACTCACGGCCTTTACATTGCAGCTGTTTATGGGGCAAACCCTCAGCAAGCTGGGACCTGCAGGTCTGCTCGGATTTCTTGTTTTCCTGTTGCTTTTTGGGAACAGGAACGCCTTCTGCCAGTGCTTGCCAGCGCTGACCCTGCTGCACCCAGGCACGGAGGAGGGAGCACCACCTTCTCCTTGCCACGTATTCTCTGCACAAATCTTGGTTGTGTTTGCTCATGTCAGCGTGGATTTGAAAAGTACGTGTGGACCTGTAATTCAAAGAGGGATCGTGCATGCAGACAGCCCGTGCCATAGCATGCTCCATCCTGTCCATAGCCCAAGATGCTCTCAGGGGGCATAGAGAGGGCAACGGCTCTGAAACGCTGCCCGAAGTCTTGTGCACTAAAAGGGCAAAGACTGGGTTGGCAAATCTGGTGTGTGGGAAGGAGCGGTGGTGAAACGCCTCGGTGCAATACCCCCAGTGCTCCTGCAGCTTCCCTGAGCTGGTGTCCGTTCCCGTTCCCTACTGGCATAGCTGTGTCCAGCATCTCACCAGTCCTTGCAGCATCCCAGCTTCAGAGGAGAGATGGCTGAGCGTGGAGCGAACCAGTGTTCGTGACCGGACATAACATCTACAGTGTAGGAAGTTTGTTTTGGTAACAAATCACAACTGAAGGTTTGAGAAAGATGGAGGTGGTATGAGATGAGGAGCACCCTGAGAATGCAAAAAAATAATCACTTTAAATCAAGTTAACAAATACACAGGTCAGCAACTGATAGGACAGTAGTGCAGAGCAATCTAAATAAAACACTACTTACACTACTCACAACTGATTTTAGTAAAGCACAGAGCAGCTGCTCTTTACCAAAGATGTCAGTTATTTAATTATAGTTTATGCTAGAAGATATTAAAGGTCATAGTTGTGGTATTTTCTTAATTACAGTGTAGGCTATAAAAAAACACAGAACATTTCACCCTAGGGAACACAGAAATGGTTGTTGCCATTCCTTCTTACTGAGTACTCTTGAGTTTCTGCTGCAAAGTAGGACTTCTGAAATCTCTAAATCAAGAAAGGTTTAAAATTTGATTTTTTAATGAACTGTTCTTCTCTGGTTTTGATGGAAAAGTCTGAGATAAACTCAGTGGGAATGACTAAAGCAGGTTGGAAGTGCAAACAACCAACAACCAAAAAAAAAAACGGGGGCTCTGGAGTTCTTTTCAACAAATTGAAACCAGAAAAATATATGATTTTTACTAACACCAAACTTGTCATAAATCCTGTTTTAATCTGTTCTGCCAAGCTGAATTTTTTTGCTTTTCTTGTGTCAAACATATGAACTTTTACATCTTTCCTCTTTTGGGCAAGGTTTCAACCTGGCAAGAGTGAAGTGGCTTGTATCTGTTATTTTCTGAGCTTTAGATGCAATAAGGAAACATTTATTATTCCTTCTTTTTTTTTTTTTTTTTCCCCTAGAAACTGACCAAAGTGTGGGTTTAGGCTGTACTATGGTGATTTTCTTTTTCTTTTCTTGGTGCTATGTCTGGTAATACCTGGCTCAGGGTTGCTGAATGTAATAAAAAAGCCTTGGCATTGTATATTCTGCTCTTGCTATAAGTAGAGATGGACTGATGCTAAACTTTTTTTCTTAACTGTACTGTAATCCTAGATGTTGTGAAGATATGCAGAGCTGAGAAGTCACTTGTTTGGGTAGTTCATAGGGTGCCAAGGTAGCCCTATGCATTACAAGCAATAGTGTGGAGAAAAGTTTTCCTAAGGAAAGGTGCAGTATGTACCTTTCTCATTGAATAGCTCTGATACAGAGTGTTCACAGAATGAAACAGTGTGAGAGTACTGTATTTACTGGACTTTCTCACTCCTTTTATCTCAGTCATGTAAGACTCTTATCAGGCTCTTCTCTGGCCAAACAGCTGCTTGGAGCTGTCATAAATAGTCAAAACACAGCTGTGCCTTTCTAGTGGACAGGAGCTCAGCACAGGATGTTGATCTAGATGTGCAACATCAATACCAGCACAGAACTGGGGTGAGACAGCAGTGAAATGGTCTGGTGTCCAGTCACACATATACCACCGCTGTGTGCTTCTCTGCTTTGCTGCTACGTGATCTAGGTCAAGAGCAGTAAGACACAGCCTGAGATTTGTCCCTTAAATCCTCTGCCCTGACATCTGCCAGCGTTTCTCCACAACATTAGGCTTTCAGCAAGGCAGGGGCAAACTGATTCTGGCCAGTTCACCATGCTTCTCTGGAAGCTTTAAGGTGAGGGAGTGCTGGTGGTGCCAGCTGGTTAACGTTATGCTGTCTCGTGTGTCTTCTGAAAGCTGGAGGAGTGAAATGTGCTGCTTCGTGTTCCTGTTGGCGAGATCTTGAGCCGAAGCTGGCTGAATTCATCATTGTAACAGCTCAATTCTTCTTCTGTCAAGTGTTTCACTGAATCCTCAGTCAAAGGACATCTTTGAAGTTTGGCTTTACGTCCAGTGTGATTACACTGGAGACTGCAGTTTTCCATTTAAAAGTGAGAATTCATCAAAGGCCCATGAAAGTGAGGGATTATTTAATTACTTCTTGATTTGCCAACAGTATACTCAGTCCTGTTCAGAGCATAAAGATATATAATGTCTGTTCCCCATGGACTCTTAGCAGAGTCCTGAATACCATTTCTTCCAAACAGGTTTCAATGAGTTTTCATCTGCTCATGCAGTATCTGCTGTGGCTCTGACTTAACCAACGTTAAGAGTAGGAAACCATGCGACGAAAGGTTTTATGAACATGTGCAGCAGTTCTGCTATGATCACATGTTTTTCAACTGAAATTGTGTGAGTTTGAATTTACTTAATGGGTGAAATGGACAGAAAACTTTTCTGTCAGGAAGAAAACCTCCATACACATCTTTGGTTTATTGCTAACTAACTTGATAGAAAAGGAGGAAGTGGCCTACTGGTTTGTTTTACTTACTATTATTTGTAGTTTTCCCATCCCATTTAAGGATCTTCTGGGTAAAGAACAAAACCTGGTTTTCTAAGAACATTGACAAATGAGGGTTTTGGAGTATCTGGAAAGAAAAATTTAATTCTTTGTCTCATCACTGTTTGCTGAATGATATAAATAATGTTTCTCTAGACTTCCTAGTTTTTCCACCCTTTATCTTGTAAACTAAACTTTTCAGAGGAGAGGTTCTCTCTCGCTTGTTTCCATAGGACACAACATAACGTTGCTCAGAATCTCCAACTGCCACAAAATTAATAACGAGCATGTTAGGTTCATGTAGACAGAGAGCAAAAACAATGAGATATCCACTGTTAAACAGAGACCTGTAATGCAATAGTCTTCTGACCTTCTCATTACCTTTACCTGTGAGTCTTTTCACTGCTTCCATTGCCTCGCCTGTGTCGGGCACTACCATGAGGAAGCAGTAAGGAACAAAGTCCTGCACTCAGTGTCACTGAACGACTGGTAAATTCGACAGCTGGAAATTAAAATGATGTGATTCTCATTACTTGCCATCCTTACTCTCACCAGCCCGGTTACATACACAAAGCCAGGTACTTCTGGGGCTGAGTGCAGGTGGGATGGATGCAGCAGGGACTGCATGGGGCAGCAGCAGAGGCTGAGCCTGAATGGTGGCTTAGCTCCACAACTTCTTAGGCTCTTCTTGTTTTGTCAAACACAACCACGCAGCCTAGAAGGAATGTTTCCAATCACTTCCTCTTGGTAACCAGCCCAACAGCTGTTTTTTCAGAAAGGGTTTGGGAATTGGTGGGGTGTAAATTGAGCCTTTGGAGCCAACTCCATTTCCAATTTTGGTTTCAGCTTACAGTGATCAGGATGTGGCTGAGCTGGTGTGAAAGCCTTTTTCTGCCTGTGGCATAGCAGCACCTGAGCTTCTGGGCTGTGCTGATGTGCAGCAGCATCATCTTCCCAGCCACTGATCCCACATAAGGTGGCATCTGCCCATATTGGCAGTGAATGAGCTCTTCTGCTGTTTCACCACATGTAGTTTCATTCTTTGGTGCAGGACTAAGGAAATCTTTAGATGATTCTTTGGTGCAAGATCATAACAATAAAAGAAAACACAGCCAAGAATTTTGTGAATGTGCCTGGAAACTTTGTTAAATTGCAGTATCTACCCACATGACAGCTCTGCAGTGTTCCAATGCCAAACCTCCAGAGAAAGTCCTAAGCACTTACAGGAACGATCCTCTGCGCTTTAAGTACTAAGTACTTTCAGTATGTACAACTTAAATTACTTTCCAGCCTGGGGAAATGTTTCTCAACACGGGGGTTTTATCTAAATGATGGAAAGCCATTCCTATGGCCTTACTTGGTTCTGCCTTCATTCTGGGAAAAGACCTCAATGTCTACTGCCCTCTTTGCCCCAGTGCTGTGGTTCCTATCAGAACAAAACTGGGACAAAAAAGGAATCGTGGTGTGCTCTAGTCTAAACTGTTGGAGACCCAGGACAGAAGGTTTTGGAGCCAGAAAGGAGAAAAGCTGCTGAATCTTTACTTTGTGGCTAAGTGTTGGGCTCTGATCCCTGCTCCCAGAACTACTTCTGCATTTTACCTCTATTTCTTGAAAAATGGACAACCCACCTTTGAAACACCATTTAGCACCCTTTCTTCCATTGGCAGGAAAAAGGAGTGGTCTGAATTCTCTCAAATAGAAGACTCACAATATAGGCTTCTATTTCCTTGCTAGAAATTTAACTGTTAGGCTACCACAGAAAAAGGAGGGGACTACCAACAATCATATTTAATACAATGAGATCTGCCTATGTTTTTAAGGATCTAGGTAACTTTCAGGTACTTCAGTCTTAAAGGCACCTGCCTTAAAGGGACTGACGTCTCCCCACAGCTTTTATCTTTGAGCAATCAGTTGATATATGGACCCTAAGAGACTAAAAGCATGCTCATGGCACACTCAGGCCAAGGAAGCTATATCTGCTAGAATACTATTGCCAAACTTTCCATTATAAGAAGTGACTTTTCACTCCCTTCCAGAGATTTTGGATCTTCAGTACTGACATAGAGTATAAGGAAACTCACGTACAAGAGAAAATTGCCTTGATTTGTCTTTTGAAACAGCTTCTCTTTTTACTGTCTTATGTTCTAATGTACGACCTTCCACTCAGTAGTTGATTGCCTTTCTGCTACATGTTTAACATGAGAAGCCTTTCCCCCTTTGACCAGATTTTCTCCTTCCTTTTATCGATGTTTTTCTTTTTTGAAGGAAATTCCACATCTTGTGGAGTTTTAAGAGTGCTTGAAGCAGCTTCTAAAACAATATCTTAGAAGGAATTATCTTTTAAGACTTGAGTCATGCCAGACTTCTCTGGCAAATAGTCCTAGCTTGGCCATAAAAATTTGAAAAATAATGAAGGAAAAATGAAAAAGGAGGATATTTTCATTGCACTGGGAGGATTTGAAAAAAGCTTCCCACAGAGGTCTGCTTACTTGAAGCTACTTCCTAAACAGGAAAATTAGGAGTGCCTGAATCCACAAAAGCTAGGTCTTAGTAAAACAGTGTGAGCCAAAGTCCGGTGTTGATGTTCATGCTTAATAGCAATTGTGTCTATAATTGGTACCATCTTGTCCAAAGCACTACAGAAGTTTGTTAACGTACCAGCCTTCTCATGGAGGTGTTGGTGCTCACTGCGAACTTCTGCCTAGTTACCAGGTTTCCCTTAAACTCTTCAGAGCACCAGGAGAGTAATTTTCCTCTTTATTTTTCTCCCATGGTTTCTCAAGTTTTTATGTGGTTTTGGTCTCATGATCATGGTGGTTTTTGCATTAGACTTATTCCATGTCATTTGAGCTACACATTCTTGATACACACATTATCCTTTTTCATACTTAATTATGGAATCCCAAGAGAAAAGTACATTCAGTTTGCCGTTGATTTAAGAGTCGAACAGAGATGCATTGCAGCACTAACACCCATGAAAGAACTAACAGTTAACAAAGATTTTATATGTTGCCCTAACATATGTTATTTTTCTCTCAACACTTTTGCTTTAATATATAACATTCAGCACATTCTTTCATGTAGAACAAAATCTCTATCAAGAAGTCAAATATCTGCAAAAAGCAAAAGTCACAGGGTTTGATATCCCCATAAAAATAAGTAAATATTTTTTTTTTAATCTGTGTTCATCTGTAGAAATCTGAGCAAGGTACCCACCAAGAGGGCAAAGGAGAGTCACAGCCTTCATCCCACCAAAACACAGTCCAGCCTGTTCTTCGCTTTGGGACTGTTTCTTTAATACCACATTCAAAATGCAGTTACAATGGTGATCATTACACAGTAAAGATAATACTATTAAATCCAAATAAAATAATGCTTATTGTAATGAGAAGCATTGTAACAGGCTGTGTGTGAATTATATGACTGGACTTCCTTATCAGTCACCCACTTAATATTCTCATGAGTGGTCTTTGCTGAGGTCCTGTTAAGCCATAGATAGACTGTGTAAAGCCAAGACTCGTGGGGTTGCTCTGTGCGGAAGCACAGGCAGACTACTAACCATTCTGCTATAAAATTCATGACGGCTCTGAATTGAATTTTAGACTGCTGAGTTTTTTTCATTCTCTGCCTTCTTCTGCACTGGTATTCTGCACTGGCTGGTTTTGCTTCTTGCAACTACAGATCAATTTTTCATTGTTTTGATATATCCTACATTGATATAAGACATACTCTTCTAGCAAAGATCTCCACACAGCTCAGGGATTCAGAGGGAGCGGAGTGAGTGCACGTGAGGTCTGAATTTGGCTGAAACATGCACACAGCTTCTTATGATATTGCCTCAGTGACAGAATGGGTCATGCTTTGGATTTGAACTCTGATGATGCCTGAAGTGTCTTTCATGCTCCTGATAAAAGAAAGGGCCAGTTGATAAGCGAAGGATCAGGTATGTAGAGCTGCTTCTTTGAAATTTAGTGGAAAGCCAACCAATCTGAGAGTCTTTCATTACCTCCAGTGGTGTTTGGGTCCACTTCCTAATTGCTCAGTTGCTGGGTAAAGAGTAATACATAGAGTGGTGTTAAAATGCTTCTCGTACTTGAGCCTTGATCCCTAAAATAAAACAAATTAAAAAAAAAGAGTAAATGTCCTTACAGTTTTATACCTTCCCAACAAGCTGTGACCACCTACGGAATACACTGTGTTGACCATGAACTCTGTAATCTTTTCCTCTGATTTACACAGAACCTTATGGTTAACAAAGTTTCTCCTTATTGCAGGAGGGTGGCAGAATAAAAAAAAGCCAATGAATTTCTGAACGGGCTGCCATAAATACAGCTTGCTTGGCATGCCTGTCCCCGAGATGAACTGATTTGTGGCCTGGATTCAAAAATGTTTTACTGTTCTTTGCTTCTCACTCTGTGGATTCAACTATTTAGATCAGGCTAATTTTCAACTGAAGGAACTGAAGAGCTGTTATTCTCCCCGAAGGTTATCTCATTTGTTTAAAAACTGGTGGAAAACCAGTGACCGCTGTATTTGTTTCAGAGAGTGCAGCCGTGGGGGAGGAGGGTTATATCTGGAAAACTCCCACGTGCAAACTCCCAAGGTCCTTTCCTGAAACAACAAATAGTTTCACGAGTGGTAAAATGAACTTCACGTGGTTTCCAGCAACTCTTTCCTCAGCTGTACCAGAGGATGAGCTCATCAGGTTACACTCCATGGGATTTAAGAGGGTATATTTCTTGTCATAAAACATGCCAGAACATGGTATCTTTTCAGCCTCTGACACTGTGTCGAAGTTGTTGAGTTTGGCCACTTCTACAAGGGCAACAAAGGCATAAGCGAACTTATATACAGGACAACACTTTAGGAAGTGAGGCTAAAATTCCAGAAACTGAAGAAATGTTGAACTAAATATTCCATATTCTTGGTTGGGTCCTTAGACAAGGTCATTCTCTTAATTCTTCATCTTTCTGAAGGCATTGACCCTTACAGACTCTCCTTGCTCAATGGATATCCATTAACAGATGTCACATGAGCTATTAGCGAGCAGCAATTGCTTTTGGTATTGTTTGTTTGTTTGTTTGTTTTTTAATTTTATTTTAGTGAAGGAATTCATTGTCTGTTGAATGACGCTAATAAAAGCGAACTTCTTTCTGTAGTAGGTATGTAAGGACTGAAAGTAGCTTTAACAAAAATGTGTCATACATTACTAAAGCTTACAAGAAAACACAGGCAAATGCAGTATAGGTTTTGTATTTCTGAATCTTGCTGATGGCATTAGGAGACCATACTTCCCTAACTGGGAAGGATAAACATTGGATGTGCTTGGCAACAATGGTGGAGAAAGTCTTAAGGCAAGCACAATTTTCTGAATATTGAGCTTAACTTCCCAGTTCCCAGTTTGACAACCAGCTGTCCTCCATGCAGGGGGTGGAAGGCAAGCACTTCTAAAAATGCAGCTGCTTTGAGCTCTTAAATGAGAGCTCATCTGACTTGGGACAGCTGGACTATCATGTATACCATTATGTTTAAAATGAGTAGTTGGGAGAGACTTAAGAGAAAAAGAAAAGAGAGATTAATTCAGATAAATAAAATATAGAGCAATCTGCTTCCAGTCAGTTCAGACTCTCTGCAGGGAATTGTCTCACTGCGAAGGATGTCTCCCAGCTTCCTTCCCACTCATCTTCCTTCTGAGATTGTTTCCCTCCCCCAGTGTAAGGACGTCGTCGTAGTGCCTGCCATCTAGAATATCCTCCTGCTATGTATTGCTTAAATGGCCTTTTTGCCTTATGACTTAACACCTACTTTTATTCATTGTGAAATGATTTTATATCCTTTTTAGTAGATGTGACAGGCACTGTATTACCCACAGTCATCTTTTATTTACTCCTGTAAAGCGTTATGGAATACAGTTAGCATGTGACATCGAGGACACTGTATAATACTGCATTGTATTGCATCACAACACGGGCACTTCGGTGCCTTGCAAGAGGCACTGCCTTTTGCTTTGCATACATCTTTTCTCAGGTCTTGTTTCTTTTTTTCCTGATGTTCCCCATGGTCAGTGTCTGGTTTCCTCGAGTTCTCACAATGTATCTGATGAGAACAATGCTGCCCGCTTGGGAAGGCCTTGTCATTTTAATCTCACTTCTTAGTTGCTAGAAGAAGTACAGGAGTTGCTTGCATCTCCTCAAGCTGTTTCCCAGATGCTTGATGATTCATGAGAGCCCAACCTCCAGAGACCGAGTTTGGGTTGACTGTGTTCCTGTGTCTGTGTAAACCAGTTGACTGAAAATCTCACTGAAAGTCCCCTTAGAAAACTCTAGTGCTTTTGGTGCCAGTTCTGGCTACACCAATTCAGGCTGTAATTTAGCATATGGGGAAAGAGGTTAGAGGGAAATAAGTTGTCTAAGTTGTTGTAAGAGTATACTCCAGTGTCAGGTGATGGCTCTGAGTGGCTTTGCGTTTCATCCAATGTGAGTTATAGAAGCAGCATTCATGGGCCTTCTCGTCAAACATACCTTCTTTGTGGAAAAGGCATATCTTCATACTGTAATATTTTTATATGTCCTATTTTACAGTACTGAGCATTGTGTCCCAATGCTTCTCCCCAGCTTTTCCTCTATAATGACTTTATAATTACTGCATTTACCATGACAGAAGTAACAAGTCACTGTGCTTTGAATTTTAAGTTTTTCAGCATGTGCAGCTTTATTTCTCCATTTACCTGTTCAACTTGGATACTGCAGAGCTGCACCAGCCGTTACATTTCCACACTTCTCTTGGTCAACTGTGACTGACCTGCTGGCAGAGCACCCCAGTCTGTGGGGTTCAGAGTTTGAGTTAAATGAAAACCCAGGACAGAACCTCTCTTCTTGGGGTACAAGAACACCGGTAACATACTATCTCAGCTGGTGTGCTGAGTAAAGTGCACAGATTTTTTTGTTTGGGGGTATACATGTGAGCACATTTAAAAGATACTGTCCCTAGCACTCTCATCGCAGCATCTGACAGCTCCAGAGTAAAGACTGTACTACGACTGGCTGGGAAAAGGGAACCTCTCCCTCAAAGGCATGAACCACACTGAATGGCACAGTGAAATATGTGCTGATAGTGGGAAAATGGCAAGAGTTTGCCGTCGAGAAGAGAAGAGCAAAGTGCTCTCAGGTGTAGGATGAGTTCTGCCATGTTTTACTACTGTAACTTCTGTTCTGACATAGGAAACGGTGGTTTCCTTCAAAAGTGCAGAATTTGCTTTCATCAAAACTGTTCTATTTTTATCCCTTTTCTTGGACATTTTGAACATAGTCTTGTGAAATAACTTGTCCTCTTGGGTGTACTGGGTGTTTGCAAAGTCCAAAGGTCCTCAGCATTTCAGTAGGAACTCAATAGTGTTGGCTGGACGTTTTGTTTCATTCCAGAAATAGAAAACAGACTTGAAAGTAGATGTTCCTGATGAAAATTGGGTGGTCTTTATTTTCACTGAATTGTCACTTTTCCAAGGCAAATTCTTTTGTCAAAACAACGAACCAAAACTGGCTAGTTCTGTGTTTTGTGATCTATGGAGTCAGGGCTGTATCTGCTTTGGAAGGGTGTCTGAGGGTATGAGAACACTTCATCTTGAAGGAAAGCATCTTAGACAGATGTCACAAATAGATCTTTGGAGGTAGTTTTTACAGGAAACACAGACTTTTATCTTCTAAGTTTCAGGTTGTTTGAAAGCTAGAATAATTACGCTGTCAGAAGGGTACAATGAACTGTTGACACACAACCACGCTTTGCTTGCAGATACGTGCAGCAAGGTACTTACAGCCAGGAACCAGTGAAAAGCAACCTGAAAAATAGATATACTTAGCATGAAGTTTGTAGCTTTTCTCTGGGCTCCCGTTTTCCCTAAGAATTTATGAAACAAATCTATTTATTTTATATAAAGAGATTAGAATGCTTCAGTGGAACATTAGATTTTATTTTAAAAGGAGGAACTTTGATTACTGTGTGTGACAGATGGCTGTGGCTGGTTGCTTACTCTGGTTTTGTATTTCCAGCATTCATGGAGTGCCTTGAGAGAAATTTTCCTGCCATTTGCTCTTACTCTGTAGCAAAATTCAGGAGAAGGGACCAGTTTTGTAATTTTGTTGCTTGTAGCAGAACTGGAGGATGACCTGACATTCAGCAGAGTACTGGAAGTGATGTTCAGTTTACGATTAGGACAGTAGTGTTCAGGTGTTTACTCAGAAGCAAGTGTCCGAATTCCTGTAGAAATTTGGTCAATGCCATTGGGTGACTGACTCAGGACCTGTCTGGGTGTAGCTCCCATGGGATATGTTGAGAAAGGGCTCAGCGTGCCCACATGCAGGCAGCTTTCACAGGACTTTTGCTAGGGTCTGCTAGATGTGCTGCTGGGCCTCCCTGTCCTCGTGGGCATACTGTATCTTAAATGATGTCATAAATCTCTCTGTGAGTAACTGAACTGAGCCCTAGACCCCGACGCACCACACAGGGAACACAGGGAACTGTTTCACGGGTGGAGGCTCAGAGCTGAGAGTCTTAACTGGGAACTGAAGTTTGCTGTGATCTGTGTGTTGCCTTGGAGCCTTCTGATCCTTGAAATTTCACCACACTAAAGTTGTCAGTGCACAAAAAATAGTTGTTTGCAGTTCTTTAGTGCTGGAAGCAAAATTCCAGTGTCAGTAACAGCTGGACAATGCAAGTGCATGGTGCAACTGAAAAGGTATTTTGACTTGTAGAGAGCTGGGTCTTGCCATGGTTCTTGTTGTCCTTGGAGACAGGGATTTACAGCCGCTGACTTTACCTCAATATATGTAAACTTTAGGAACAATTGAGTATTTGCTCAGGCAGAATTTGTGGAATTTTAATTAAGTAAGGACTTGCTATTTGTCTTGAAGTTACTCAATACGACGGTCGGTGGGACAGTTTCTGACTTCAGTTACATCAGCGTAAGCATGGAGTAGCTATTTGTGTTAATGATCCATTGACAGCAAACGATTCACACCATATAAATAAAATCAAAATGTGACCTAACACATGCTTCTGTGAGGAAATACTTAAGCACAATAAACAAACTTAGACTCACTCGCACGCATTCTCCTGCAGCCTTTTATTGCTGCATTTGTTCACAGGGCATCTCTTCACAGAGCACTAGATTTGGGAAGCAGGGTTGTTTACCTTTTTACTTCACTCTGTCTCACTTCATTGTTCTAAATCTTGCAGCTTTTATTAAAATTTCAATTCTGTTTTAAAAACAAAATGGTGAGAGGGAAATTATATAATTGATGTCAATGTAAAAGTAATTATATATTTTATCGTAAAATAAAGAGTTGATATAGTTGAGTACTATTGTTCTTATTGTTTATAGGGGGTTGAATTAAGAGAAAATACACTGTATTTCCTATTTAATAATAACTGCTCCTAGACCCAACTTTTTATAGACATTAAATGCAAATAATTTGTGCTGTTTTATAAACTGTTGTGTTTTTTGCCTTCCTGTAACTGGAACAACATACTAATTTCTACAAGTTGTGACTACTAACAGAGAGCAATCACCTCACAGACTTGTACCGAAAAGAAGAGACCATCAGCGTGGCAGGGAACGGCTGCATCCACAGTCCTCGCTTCCCCAGTAGTTACCCCAGGAACCTCCTGCTGACATGGCGGCTCCACTCCCCGGAGAGCACGAGGATCCAGCTGGCTTTTGATAATCAGTTTGGACTGGAGGAACCTGAAAATGATATCTGCAGGTGAGTGGAGACTGGAATTTGCAAAGGGCTCCTTAATATCACCTTTGAGCTTATGGAAGTGGCCGCTGGCATGAGACTGCAACTCAAAATCTGGGTATCTCCGGCCAGGTCTAGGATGCCCCTGCTTGGAGGACAGACCTGCAAAGGTCCCTTCCAACCCAAATTGGTCTTTGGGTTTATAGATAAACTGACCTGTCCTGGACTTGAGGCAGTTTTGGCAGGTTTTAGTCCTTCTGTAACATATTAAGCACAAGGCACTTACATGCTCAAATCCAGCTACCTAATGACTCAGGTACTACTTTAATAGGATTTCATCCTCTATCACCTTTGTCATTTTTCAGCCAGGCAAAAAACATCTTTTTCAGTATGTGGAAGGCTCTGGGAAGTGTGAGTGAATAGATATGTGTTTATTTTAGGGTGTGAGGGACAGATAAAAATGCATTGAAAAATATAACCCTGTTCTTCAAATTATTTGTTTGTCTTTATTGTTATTCCTCACTGGTACGGTTTCTTTTAAATCCTTTAAATATAGGTCCAAAACCATAAGCGTACTCTGCTATATCCTAGTTGCTTTGGTTTCCCCTTTTAAGCAAAAACAACCATAAGCTCAGTAGATCTGGCTGATTAACCTAGGTGGATAAACAGCTTTGCATTAGCAGAGCACAGAGGTGAATCTTGCCAGCATTCACTAAAATGGTATAAATACACGGAGTTTTTTGTTTACATTTCTTTTATTCAGCTATCTGTTCTGTGGCAGAGAGCAGGCTCAGGATTCCCGCGCTCTCTGAAAGCAGATTTGATGCTCTTACATAAAATGCTGAAGTCAGCTTCCAGCACTCTGCCTGATCATGTAGTTACTTACGCCTTATCTGTGCAGAGAACTGGGTTGTTAGGATTTCTGCACACCCGGCCTCTGCTTATCTTATCTTCTTTGTCAATTAATTTGCATTTATAGGGTTTGGCACCTCTGCGGGTTGTTACAGGGTGGATTTTTTTTTTTTCTTGTTTTGCTTTGTTAGTTTTCTACGTTACCAATAGAGACAACCATTTCTGCAGGTTTGCTTTCCCTTTAGCAATAACGGAATGAAGCCTGAAACTGGCTCTCCTTCCCCGCGCCCTGATGGTCTTGGCAGCTGCTGCTCTGCTCTGGTGCCGTTGGTCCGGGCTCAGCAGCAGTCAGTAATGACAGTTACCTCCCAGCACCGCGAACACTTTCCCAGATTGAGAGCCTAATGCATACAGAAGCAGCCTGTTAAAATTTACAGAGTGGATAAACTGTGGCTGACCTTAAAGCATTGCAACTTTGAAACAGAGGGCTAATTTACTGTGGAAAAACAGATGAAGTATTTTCTGTCAAGAGCCATTAAAGGTGGTGGCACGGTGAGGGGAAGTCAAGCCGTTACTGCCATTACGGGTTTGGACTGTCTTGGAAGACAGTCTGCCTGCTGTTCCCAGAGGAGCTCGTTTAGGATGCAGAGAGAAGCGAAGACCTTCCATCATCCATAGTTTCTATAGAAGCTGGAGAAATATCACATTCTTTTCTGTAATAAAGCTCTCTCTGGCGTTCCTGGAAGACCTTTATTTGCGCAGTATTACTTCCAGAGTGAGGAATTTCTCTGGCAGACAGCTCGTGATGGCTTTAAGCCTGTTAAGCACTGTGTGCGTAGTTAGATTTTTTGCTAATGCTCAATATGTTTTTCAAAACTAGGTCCTTACTGCAACTTCAGTCCCTGATGATCCCTGTGGTGCTACTTTAGGGAGACAGTGAGGCATGTGTTAATTGAAATGAATGCTGTGAGTTAAGCATTGCTTGAATGCTGTGCATATTGGACAAGTAATTGAGGGCCTCTGCACCTTACCTTAATTTTGTACTTGCTTTTGACCTTATGCTTTTTTTCCAGAAACTTCCTAGTGTTTTCTTTCAATTTTTCATTAATGCTAATTATTGTAATTTGCATACTATTAAGACTGAACTAATTGAAATTCATTCAGGCTGAGGAATGAAAAGGTATACTTTAGAAGAGCTATTTCAGGACAGGAAATATTTAAGGGTTTACAGAATTTTCTAGAAGTGCCGTTAACATTTCCATAGGCACTTGATAAGAGATGATTCTGAAAAGCAATTAAATTACCCAGCCTTTGAGGCTTTATGGATGCATGGAAACAAATGAGAATGTACCTATTTCCATGGTTGTTGCAGAAAAGTCTGGTGTTGAAAGCAGAAATACCATGGATTTGTCCCATTTTTGGTAGCAGTTAATCTAGCTCCTCACCTCAAAAAGCGGAGGCCGGTCAGGGCAATTTTCACTAAATCCCGTAAGGTTATCTTATGGTGAAAACTTTGCAACCCCTCATGTAAGGGTGAGCGTTCACTGGCCATCGGGCTGCCTGGGGAGCCGTGGTGGATGCTCGTGTGGGCGGTGGGGACCTCTGTCCAGGTACCACATCCACCACCATGGGGGAGTGGAAGCAGAGGATGGTGGAGAGAACCTGAGACAAGTTCAACTCTGTCTGTAACTAAACTTTGTAGTGTTAGGAAAAATGTTTGTTTCAGCAGAGTTTGGGCAGATTTAAGTGATTTGGTTATGGCAAAGCTGTTATTTTATGTTCTATGCAATTTGGGGTTAGTGAATATAAAAGAGGCAGTGCTGATATTCTCAAGCCGCGTAGCACTTGCATTTTTCTCACACAAGCTCTCAGCAGAAAAAGAAAATCAAGTCTGTTATTTAGAGAGCTACTCAGCTCCCACAACCGGGTAGAGAGGCGGGTGCTTGGCGAGCAGACCTGGGGGTGGGGAGCAGCACATTTCTAGTAAGAATCAGTTAACAGTCTTAAAGTCCCTCTTTGGAAGCAGCACATGCTTTGATAATAACAAGCTTTCCTGGTAAATACCTCTGAAGTTTTAAGGCTGAACTGTACTGTGGTGACGGCAGCTCTCCCCATCTCTCATTGCCTGCGCTCAACCTGCCCCTCTTGTCATCACCTCCCCCTCGCTAGCCGCAATGTGTGGGGCCTAGTTCTGGCTCCACAGCTATCGAGAGACCATTTTTCTCATAGATGTAGTGAGATCAGGGCTTTATTCTCTGACTTCCTTATTCTCCAGCTCAAGAAATGAACCCAGTAAATGATCCAAGCCAGCAAACGTGCAGGCTGGGGCTGTGTGAGTGCTGTCACTGTGTCCTCTCGTCCCTGGGGTTCAGTGTCTGCTGCTTCAGGAAGAGCCCTCTTGGGGCTCAGGGACACCATGGCTGTGGTGTGTGTGCCTGGGCAAGGGGTGACCTTGCACAGAGCCAGACGTGCTGTTGCTTTTCCCCCGGTGACAGCATCCAGGCGCAGAGCGCAGGAGTCCCGGACGCACCACCCAGCATGCCAGCCTGCCTTATTCTGCATGAAAACTTGAAATGAGTCTTTCCAAACCATCTAGCAGGAACACCATGCCACCTACACAGAAGGTCCTGAAAAGCACCTTCCAGCAGCATGCGCTGCCCTGTGTCCCTCCAGCATCTCCCTTTGCTTCTGGCTTGGCAGCAGCCTGGCTCCATCTCTCTGACAGACACAGCAGGCAGGAGCCAGTGGCTGCTAGTGCAGGGAGCTGGGGGACCAACAGAAAGTGCACAAGGGCTTGCAGCTGCTTAGCTTGGGCAGCCTGCCTTAAATAATATTTTATCAGATCTCTAAATTATTTATCTGTACGCAATGCATGTTTACAGTGTGCTAAGCACATGCAAGTGCCTCTCATTGCTAATGTAATGTGGTAGAAAATATGGTCTGTCATGTTCCAGGAGCCCAAAACCCAGCCATTTGAGCACTCAGGTAGTAGCTTGCAGCTTAGTATATTTTGTGCTACACAAGCATGTCCATGGTTTGTAATATTTAGTCTGATGTTTTGCAGTGGAGAATGGAGGACAGTTGCCTTTGTGACTTCAGCTGTGCCCCTGTCCATTTGCAACCAGCTTCTGTAACCAGAGTTAGCAAAAACTAATCCTTCAAACTGGTTCCCAGGTATGACTTTGTGGAAGTGGAAGATGTATCAGAGACGAGCACAGTTATACGAGGACGGTGGTGTGGACACAAGGAAGTACCTCCAAGAATAACATCAAGAACAAATCAGATAAAGATAACCTTCAAATCTGATGACTACTTTGTGGCTAAACCTGGATTTAAGATTTGTTACTCCCTTGTGGTAAGTCACCTACCTGTGTCATGGGTGAGAGACAGATTGTAGTGTAAAAGAGCATCAGTACTTGACGGATGGATGGTGTATCTAACTGCATTGGATCAAAACACTAATTGACTGAAAGTATTTTCATTCCAGCAACTACATTAATACCGATCAAAGTATTTTTGACATCCTGTCATTAAATATAAAATAAAGTCAAGTCCAGGCCAAGATGTACACTAATAACATGTTTCAGAACTGAGGCTGCACAGCCAGTGCTTTGACAGGTGCTGCATAAATAGCAGAGAAATGGCTGCTCTATGAACTCCTTTATTTGAATTCCTTTTTTTGACTCATTTGAGGTCAAATAAAAATACCTTGAGAGGTTATGGCTGTGATTCTGAGTTAGATGCAGAGTAGTTTATTCTACATGCAATAAAATTCTACACGCAAGACAATGCACTAAGACTCAGGCTGTATTTTTAACCATGTATGAACATGCCTCTTTGTATATGCAGTGGCATTAGCAATGTATCAGGTACTGTTTCAATGAGATGAAAATCTCCTCCTTTTTTTATTTTGGTTTTGTCTTTAGGGAGCACTGAGTAGATTTTGATACAAATATGTATTCCTTTGTATTGTCCTGATTAATATTATAATGCTTTTGGTGCAGTGTAGCTCGAAAGATGCAGATTTTGCAAACACTCAGGAAATGGTAAGCATTAATTTGCTATGCTGTCATCATTATATTTTCATATCCATCACACCTCTTACTACCTTTTATTCAATCCAGTGTTTAAGAATAAGAATAATAATAAGAAAGCCTGGAATAGCAATAATGTTAATGCTGTAACAGGAAGGATCCACCCTTTTAGTCATTTCACTTCAACCTCTTGGCTTTGCATTCATTTATGTCTGTGTATGCTAAAAAGAGTCCATAAACAGCACATTGTCAAGACAGCTCTAAAGATACAAAGATTGTGCTCCCTTGCATTTAAGTTGTTAGGCTTCTAATGGAGTAAAGCACTGCCCTGTGAGTAAATCCTGAGCTCTAATTTACTCTGATTTGAAGGTAATCTGCTAAGACTAAAATTTAGGCAGAACACTCTATGAAAGACCACTGGGCATAAAAATGAGACAGTGAAGCAGCCTCTCTTTACACTGCTCGTATTTCAGTGCAGCCACAAAAACTCTGCTGCATTTAGCAAGCTTTATTCCAGACCACGTACAGCGAGTCTGATGGTATTAGGCTTTCCAAAAATGAATGTTATCACTCAAAACACAGGAGTCTTTGCACTAGAAAGCTCAAAAAAAGGCTATGGTATTTATCTACTTTCAAAACCATGAGTAAACAGGAAATTTTACAGGCTAGCAAGTCTATTCAGAAGTATACTCTCCAAGTGCACCCTCTGACTGAAATACTGTTTTATTTCTGAGAATGTACAGGTGATTAGTGGCATTTGCGAGATGGGGGATGATATATACTTAGCTGGTTTTCAGATTCCAAACCATCCAACCTAAAATCGCAGGATTAATATTCAGCAGAGTCAGCCCTCAGTCGATAGTCCCCACAGTCACTTGGAGCTCAGTTCATAGATATGCTGAGCACTGCTGACCCCTGAAGGTTGAACTCATTGTGCATTTCTAGGCAGCAAAGCAGGGAGCATTAATGAAGCATGCAAAAACATATGGTATTATGTATCAGATGAAATGAAAGACCTTTACATTGCTTTTTCTCTTTCCTTTGTAACCTCCTCCAAGACAAGGCTACTTCTCAGGACTTTCTTGGAAAATGGTGCACAGGATGTGTGCAATTCTTTAACTTCTTTTTTTCCCTCATATATGGAGTTTGGATCTGCACGGCAGTTGTTTATTTGTATTCCGGACACTGATCAATAATTTTCAAGAGAAAATTGAAGCAAGGGATTTGGAGAATTCCCTTGATTTTACTGATCAGCTTCATCTCCCGAGCAAGGTGCCAGAACAGCTGGGTGAATTTCTGCCCGTACACATGCAGCCAGCCTCACAGCCTTGCTCTCTGGCCTTCTTATTTATGAATCTTCAAGGAAGTCAGTTAAGTTCACTTCATTTGATGCAGATCAAGTTTTTACTTCGCTCAGCACTCTGCACCGCAGAGCTTAGCAGAAACAGACTTCACTATCTTCACATACTTGTGTTGTTGCATTACCTTCGCATTTCAGTACCATTTAGAGAAACAAAAAGGGATTATTTTTCCACATAAGACATAAATTGGCTTGTATCCATGAAAGCGATGTTTGCCCCTTGTGAAACATGGCATACAGGGTAACAACCCATGTAAGATGAAGGGGCTTGGTCACTCAAGACAGTGGGATTAAAATTCAAAGTGACTCTGGAAAATTAGACTGAAAAAAAATACAAGGATGTTCTTCAATAGGACAAGATTGGAAGATGTATGCTCTGTAGGAATAATTAACTGTCCCATTATAAGATAAGGGACAATGGGCTATGGAACAGATCTGTGGAAAAAAGTCTGAGCATCTAAACACAGCATTTAGCAACTTTCTCTTGCCAAGGCTGGCTCCTTCCACCTTCTTCCTTTTCCTTCTCCTCTCCCCGTGTCCTGCCTCTGCCCTCCCCGCCGTGGGTCTGAGGGACTAGGAAGGCTGCAGGGGGAGCAGTGAGAGTGGTTTTGGAGGGAAGGGTCAGATCCCACATGCTGCTGCCTATTGCCTGTCCCTGATCCACTGTTTCCCCATGAAACCACAGGACTCCCTGGGTGTGGGAGCTCCAGGATGCAGCTGACTCCAGGAGCTTACTAGTGAGTTGAGTGTGCTCTGATGCTTATCCCAAGTTGAGTAAAAGTTGGAAGTGTCTTTGGCTGGAAAAAGTCACACCTGCCCTGTGCTGTCCATGCCTGTGAGGTGGAGAAGCTGGTAAGTACGTGCAGCTGGTGCTGGTGGCTACAGACATTTCACACTCAGTCCCCAGTTGTCGCTGGTGCAGTTTGTTGGCTTACCCTGGGGATCCACACAGAGAAATGTCTCCCTCCAGCCTCCCTAAAGATTGTCTTTTCCTTCGAGCTTCATAGACCTACAGCAAAAATGGTCTGGAGCAAGCCCTGGACAGCTATTAGGCATGAGCCTCACTTAGCTGCAAATTTGTTTGAAATTCTTCCCTGCCATTATCACTTGAAATGCTTATTTCACAAAGTTTTTTTAATTTTCTTGATTAAGTTGCCTTAGAAACACATTAATTTGCAGTATAGGAAGCACTGAGATATTCCAGTCTTTGGCTTTTTCCTCACTCATTATATAATTTTTTACTCTAAGGACATAGTGTTTACAACAAACATTGTAGAAATCTGTGATACCGAGGCAGGTAAGTCATGTTAGGTTGCTTACACAGTTGTTAGAGGGGACGTAGGCACTGTCAGGAGAGAGGCTGCTGGGTTGCACGCCTTAAAGTAGATGTGTGTATGCCATATTGCCACAAATGTGAAACCTCATTCCACCGCTGCTCTCAGCTCGGTTACCTCAAATGAGAGATCTTGCATGCAGCAAGTAACTGTTCAGTAATTACTAAAAATGCTGCATCCATTATTTTGAGATGTAGGAATGTAAATTAAGTTATACTGTTACACATGGAAATAATCTTTGGTTCATTGAAGTCATCTTATACAATCCCCTTTTTCCTTCTGAAGTCAAATTCTTCTGATGCCCTAATTCTGGAAAGGAATGTTAACAAGGTAGGACCCTACGCTTTACAAGTACATTAGCATGGATATTCACTAAAATACTCTAGGAACTCATTCAGAAACGTGTTCCAACAGTAAAGGTGAATGTTTTGAATTAAAATTCCCAACCCTGCATCTAATTTCATTTTAATGGGAGAACTAGAAAATGTTGGATTCCATTTGCTAATTAAAAACACTAAGTTCATTGTAAGAGGCACATTTTTGTTGTATGTTTGTAACAGTAAATTGTTATTGCCTTACTAATTGTTCCATTAATCCTAAATGAAATCCATCTTTTGGAAGTTTGACTACGATCATTATTGGAAACAAGGTCTTCAATATACATGTGTATATGTACAAGCATGCATATATACAAAGTTGTAAAGTTAAAAAATATATTTACAAATACATGTTTTTACATATATATACACATATATATGTGCTTTTACCTTTATTTTCTTTTTAATATAATTCATAACTAGGAAACATCACATGACATTAAGAGCAATCTTCCTTGGGAACTATAGACCAACAATGGTGGACATGTGGTACTAAACAGGAAAACATAAATGCATTTGTCCCAGGATAAACTTACGTGTGACAATGTGTATCAATGTGTTAGATCATGAGTGATTTTTGCTTGTTTGAGATGATATTTCTTGAATGAAGGGGCCATAAAGAAATCAATGGAGTGGAAGGGGTGGGGGGAACTTTGGATTTTGATCCATCATGTGGAATTTTACAGAGAAGTAGCTTTCTCCTAAACACCCATGCTATAGGTCACCCCTCATATGATCAAAAAAAGAGCATTGCTCACAAAATGGGGCAAGACACCACAGGCAGTCTAATAAAATTTAATTACTTTCCCATGCAAAAAATGTTGACCAGTCAAAGTTAGTTCAAATACTAGACTTAAACTTTTTGATACTTGCCTGCTAAGCTCACAAGAAAACACTAAAAATGCAAAGCACAAACAGAAAATTAATATGCGCAGAATAAAAACCTGATCCTGATCCTTACACGATGATCACTCTGTATTAAGAGACTGGTTCTCTGTATTTTAGCAGATTGGTTTAAACAAGTCAGTAAACATGCTTCTTTGTAAGAGTTAACGTGATCACAAAAAGATTCAGACACCAGTGTGAATGCAGATCCTTAAAGACCATAAAGAATGATTAATTCTTTATCACAGGCTGATTCCAGCCCAGAAGCTGCCTGTCTTTGCTGCTGTGCTTTTCTGTTGTAGCTTGTCACTTCTTTCACAGAATAGACATTTCATTTCTGTCTCCAAGACAAAATATTCTGCCTGAAAACCCGTATAATATATCTCGTGACAACAGGCGTGATAATGGTGCATGAATGCCTTCCCTGCGTTTAGATAATCCACAGAAGGAATCCCAGTAAATTGCTGGGGGTAGAAAAGGAGAGGAGTGGGGTGAGGGGAATGTCTTGATTAATAAAGTGGTTGAACATGAAAGAGATCTTACAGTGAAGAAGCAAGAACTTACATGTGGAAGCTTTATCAGTTGTTCTGCTGCTGCTCTCTCTCTGATTTCAGTTTTGATTGCCTGTCTATGCTAGACAGCAAAGATTTATTATAAATACTACCCATGTGCAAAACTTGTAACAATCTATATGATGAAGCTTGTATTTTCTTAAATTCTGGCAGAAAACTCTTTTCTGTGTTTTTGCTCAAGGCGTATCATCCTCATAAAATTATCAGCCAGAGGCTCGTCTTTCAGGAGAGAAGTAATTAAGTCCTTTCTAATTAGATAAAACTTGTTCAAAATCTTTAACATTCCTTCCCCAACTTTACATAAGCAGAGGATTTCAGACATTATCTATGCACTTTTTTTTTCTTTTTTTTACTTAGGAAGGTGTTAAAATATTTTAAAAAGCAACATAAAATGACGGCATGTAAAAAGGAGAGGCTCAGTGAATTTGGACACATGAAACATCTCAGAGTAATTTTATAGGGAGGGGACTGGGATCAAAGCTTTACATTTAATGAAGATTGGTGAGAGTCCAGCAAGCCTCTGTCTGCTGCTTGATTCATCTCACAGACCTAATCTGTCCTTCAACAGGGTTTGATGAAGAAAGGAAGGTTGTGTATTAGGCAAGCCAAGCGGTGTGGTAGGCAGGAACATTCCAATTTTCCCCATACTCAGAGTAGAACAAAAAATAGTGAAGATACAAAAGAAGGAGAACGGGAGGTCAGCTATCTCGGCAGTAAGGAAGCTGATGTACCTGGGTTGAGAAGGCATGCCTGGACGGCAGCATTGGCTGCTCCAGGGCCAGCTGAAATTCCTAATTAAAAGATTCATTCCAACATTTGCATCTAACTAAGAGAGATTTCTCCCTCCAGCCTCCTATCACACTTCCAAAACCCCACACCTTTACTGCCTAGCTCCTGTCTTGCCTGCCCCATCTCCTCACATTGCAGGTTTTCAGGCCTGTGACCCAGCAGCTGAATGCAGTGTGAGTCAAAGGGAGGCTGGGGGCCGCGGCCAAAGCTGTGGCCTGGCCTGGCCTGGCCTTGCGCTTAACAGCCGAGGCTGCATCTTCTCCCAGTCAACCCTAGACTGCACTCCAACACAGGCCTTCACTTGGCAGGTCTCTTCTGAAGGTCTGGTGCCCCCTCTGTGTTTAGTCCTGTTGTCCTAGACACAAAGATTGGTCCCAATCCTTGTATTGTGTGACTATCTGAATTTTAAATTTCGTCAGGAGTCTCCCTGTCTTGTGTCCTGATTTCTAAAGCCGGTTGTAAGTCAGAAATGACACTGATAAGAGCGTGGTGAACAAAATTAAGTTTCAGGGAGAAGTGGAATCATCTACCAGCTTGGCATCAGGGCATGCTAGAAGTACTAGAGGGAAGGATTGCTAGAGGATCATTGCTATAGGAAAATTGAATATAATTCAAGTTCAGAAATAAAAGCAATTATGGGTAAGTCAAGCACATACAGTGTAAGAGGCATGTGCAGAGAGAGAGAAAAAGCAGGAGCAACACCAAAACGTGATGGTCAGAGAGGCAGAAGAAGACCCAAGCAAGCAAAAATTCTTGAAAGATGAAAGGAAGAATTAAAAGTCCAAAGGACAGAGAGGGTGTGACTGATGATGTCAAACTTGGCAGATACATCATGAAAGATGAGGCAGAAGCCTTCCATCTTTACCAGGAAGGTGTCGAAGTGTCACTTGTTCATTACAGTAACATGAAAACAGTTTCAATTGGACTGAAGAAGGGTGAATGGCAAGTAAGGAAACATTTTTAACAAGGGAATGAAGGGAAGGAGGGACTTGTGTAAAGCAGGAGTTGTGGCAGCATGGTTAGAAAGGAAAGGAAGCAAATAAATTGGATATTTTAAGCAGGAACTGAAATGGGAAAGACTGGTTCTAGGAGTGGAGGGCTGGCAGGTGTGGATCGGACAGAAAGCAGGGCCAAAGCAGGGCCATTTCACTACATCAGCCTCTTTTGACAAAACATATGACTGTGAACTTGAGGAGGGGTAGGGCTGAGTTTGGGGATGTATCTAAGGTGAAAAGAGTCAGCCAGGAACATGGGTGAGGAATTTAGTTGTGGCCAGGGAAATACAGACCTTCTGGAAAAGGAAGATAACCAAACCCAGAAGCAGCGGGACCTAGTAAGCACACAGAAGCTCCTGGAAGCTGTCAGACTTCAACAATTGTCTTAATCAGAAAGGAAAATAGACCTTACTGTCTGTGTTTTCGCAGCTGCAAGCATGTGTGCCTGGCCGTTTTGCTGTTTGAACAGCATGGTGGAGAACTGGCCGTTTGCTCTCCTCTGTCCCTGATTTGCTGACAGCTCAGTTAAAGTGTGGCTCCTTTGCAGGACATCATCATCAATCTGTCTTAACATAACAGCAATCCTGTCGACATCTAATTCCTGTTGAAAATGCTACATCTTTAACCCGATAATGCACTGAACTCATCGCAGTGGCCAAGGAAAAGAAAATGTAGTCATTTACATCTTCTAAGGATTATACAAACAAAGGCTTGTTATTTTCAAAACCAGTATCCTGCCCAAATAGTTGACTCTAACAACAGTTAGAGGCATTGTTCATTTAGGACAGCCTACTTACCTGTTTTAAGAATTCCTGAGAAAGCCAGTGACCAAAAGAGGAAATTCCTACTTTTCCAAGGTAAGCTAGAGATACAAAGATGAAAACAGAAAAAAGACCGTATGTGCAGTACAAGAGTGTTACCTGTGTTAAAATAAACAAACAGAAAATCATAGTTTATTCTTTGTACAAGCTCAAAAGCCTTATTCAGCATCAGTAAAAGCAAAATGAAATTGCAAATTCCAAGAAGTAGGCAACCATATTAGCAATGAGATCAAACAACTACAGAGTGTCTAAGAATAGCAGATGAGGGCTGCTGGAATGTTACAGTTGCTGGGAAGTGTGTAATGCTGGCAGAACAGTGACTTTTTTAATTAAATGAATGAAAGGAACCCCAGTCTCATAACAACCAGCCATGATCTTGGCACTGTACTTGGCTAAGTGAGGGGATGTGTGAAGATTCATGGGGAGTTGTCTATCCCTTCAGCTTGCATGCCCATGCTGCGTCCCAGTTCACAATCAGTTTCTAGGCCTAACATAGCTGGATACAGTTAAAAATTCTGTATGAAAACTAATCTTTTCCCTGTTCTTCAAATGTCAGTTAGGGTCAAGCAATCTCTGTTAGATAAAAAAAGGGCAGAGTAGTAGACTCCAGGTAGACTTCCAGTGAGCCAGAGCTCATTAATTACCAGTCAGTGGCAAAAGTGTGCTATTGGACAAGTAGAAAATGAAACCCATCCTCAAAGTTGTCAGAAAAAGCTTGAATAGCCATTGATAATTAGAGAAACAAATCAATGATTCCCAACGGTCTGGAATTCTTGTGAATGACTGATGGTTAAAAAATGGACGGAGGATATTCAAGATATTTTTGTATTAAAAATACTCTGGGCAAATCAATTTGTTTAAAAAAGGATTTATGATTTCAGGCTTTTTTTAGAGCTTGCCAGTCTTAATAACAGTAATGCTATGTACCGCGTATGTTGGACAGCTTTTTCAGGTTATCTATAAAGCAATTTTCTTAATTAATATTACGTATGCATAGGTAGCAGAAAGTTAGGCTGGATCCAGCACTGAAAATTGTAATGCATTAAATGAAAGGATACGTTTTCTGTGCCATAATGAGCATAACCTGGGAGAGGGTAAAGGCCATCCTGTTACCGGGCTTTGCTTCCCGTGTCTGTGTAACCAAGCAGGAAATATCAGTAGCTTGTCCATGGAAATACGACACTGCAATAGGGACATACCAATAGCAGTCTCAATAACTCCTATTAGAAGTCATGGAAAGACCTTGTAGCTTAATTTGTCTGCTTAGAAATGACCATTCGGATGGCACCAGAAGGAGAGATAAGAAATTCGGTAGCAAAGTGGACATGACACAAACACCCTATCCGTCCTGCTGGTAGATGAGTGGAAATATCTGCGTCCACACTAAAGAGGAAGGTTAAATCCCACCATTCTCACCTAAGTTTACCCTAAACAGCATACCTGTGTGCATGAACATGATGTGAATTCACGCTGTCAAACTTTTTAAATAGCACTCATTAACCTGTCCATCACATGAGCTGTTTGGTTGAACAGTGGGACTATTTTAGATTGTTGACTTGAGGACATAATGCTGGCTCTGTAAATCGATAATCTATCCTTTAATGCCACTTTAACAACAGTTGAAGAATGTTAGCATGTGGAATGATGATAATATATGAAGAACTTGCCTTTTATTTTGGTTTCGTGACTCTGGAGGGTGTTTTATAGAAATCTAGTTATAGGTGGCAAATTTTTAGGGAGAACGGAGATGCCATGTTTGATTCAGTAGAAGGGTTGTTTAAGCACTAAGGTTGTATTACAATGCTGCAGAGGTGTTAATTAACTCCTGGTGCTTCAGTGTGGCAAGGCTGGTCCCTCCTACTGTGGTGGCCACAGGGGAAGAGGAAATGGCCTGTTCTTCCCAGGCCCTGTTCCTTGAGCAGCCTTTGCCTAGATTTTCTACTGTTTAACATTAATGTGTACCAACTGAGTTGGAGAAGAGTAGGAAGTCAGTCTGCTTTCAGGATTTCCTTCTGACAGACTTCCAGAGGAATTGACTGGTGAAGTGAAATGTGCTGGACCTACAACCTGCAATGAGTAACCTGTGAAAACCCATCCCAGCAGGTGTTCGTTGCAAATTGTCTTTTCAGTCCAAACAAGAATTGCATGTCTTCACCGTCTTTTGGAGAGGTGGGCTTCTAGGCTCCACTTCATGTCTTGTATTCCACCGATACTATTTATTCGACCATGTGTCAGTGTTATCTCACAAAGCCTAGCAGCACAACCCTTCTCTTGTACTCATCTAGCCCAAGTTTGGGTTGCAGGTTCTGTTTCAATCTTAGAGACGTTCAGTGTGTTGTCATTTTTGGCAAGCCAGGGAAAACAATGCATTGAGTATAATGCATGCTTAATAGCTTACAGAATAAATCTTTGCCTTGTTTGTTGCAACAGCTGTAACTGCTGGAAAATACGTTCAGCCCTGAATCAAATGATACTGATTGCTTTAAGATTTCCAAGTCTAAATCTGGGGTGGGTGGGGGGAGAGAGTGCGCTTTTTCTTGTTCAATAATGTATAATGCAGCCAAACATAGAACCTGATAATTTAAAGATATGAGGTCAGTCATTCAGCCCATTTTTCTCTAAGGACAAGAATTTTCTGTGTTATAAATTTATGGGTTGTTCATCTAATATCATTTTTTAATATAACAGGTATAGGAGCATACCTCATGAGAGATTAAACCGTAGAATAATAAATCACCACCAGAATGACGTTTTTTCTTTGATAATCACTTTTATTTTTTCTTTTTTTAATGCCACACCATTACCTGCAATTGTATTCCTCCCTAATTTATGATGAAGTAGTCTGTTCCCTTTGTCATGGGTGTCTATCTCCTTCAAACGTTTGTGGAGTTCTTTCACACTTGTTTGCTTATTGCTTAGTCAAGCTATGATGTCCATATTTAGCTTTCAGTATTTCCCAAAAGTTCAGGCTATCCAATCCCCAGAGATTTTTTTTAATGTTCTTTTCAGAACTCCTCCAGATTTTCCCAGCTTTTTACCCTGTCTCTGTGTTAGTGAAGGGAGGTGGATCGGTGGTTCAGGTGTCATCAGGGCTGTGTATGGGTGGAGAGTCTCCTGCTTAGGCAGGTCTGTATGTCAGTGGCCAACTTGGTTGTCCTAACACTGGGGATGTGTCTTTTAATGTGTTTTCATCTGTCGGCTCAGTCTGTCTTTGAGCTCCCAAGTTGTCTAGCTTCCTCCTCCTGGTCAGCGTGTAATTTAGGAACACGTTAGGTTGTGGTTTTCCAGGCTGAAGTTTTCCCTTGCTGGGTTGTGACATTATTTGTGATTTTTCCATGTCCTCGATGAAGATGGCCATGTCCACCGTTGCATCACCTGCAGGTTTGGACACAGCAACGTGCTGTTGTAGAGGGTGCGGGCCTCACAGCCGCGGCTCCGGGCCAGGCTCCACCGCTGCCTGCCCTGACACCTTCTCACAGCCTCAGGTCTTCCCACCTCAGACAGGCACAACCAGCCTTTGTAATACACCACGAGATTACCTTCTGAAAGGCGCTACAGAGGCATGTTATCTTGTTCCTGCTTGCGGTCTGGGACTCTGTGCCAGCTGCGTGGCCACACTGAGGCTGATGAACAAAGGGCTTTGTCTGCTACGCTCTTTTATTCGATGCTTGTTTTTTCTCTGCCTGCCAGACCTACCTGAGGTCCCCTCTAGTTTAAGAAATCGTATGTCCTTCCCCCATCCTGGAGAAGCTGGTGTGCTGGCAGGCCAGCACTATTTTTTTGCTTCTAGCTTCAATGACCTTCATGCTATACAACACATTTCCGAAGACAGTCACGGTGCTGTATAAATCTGATTTGTATTTTCTATGCATACATCTTTATTAAATTTACAACCTCCTATTTTGCTCTGAGCACTTGATAAAGTCCATGCATGTCTTCATAATAATACAGATGACAGATATGTCACAGAGTGTTTCTGTTTTTCCCTTACACATGCATATTCACACACACGTCTTCTATTAGTTGCAGGGTTCCTGTTACTTGGTAGGATAAATCTTCTTATAAAATTTTTGGCTAAATTAACACTGTTCTGTAAAATAAGCTGGTGCTGAGCTCTGTGCTACTGAACTAAACACCTCCTCAAACCCAGTGCCTGGGTTGTTAACATAGTTCTTTGCCTACAGTTCCCTGTCTATTTTTCAGTCCACACACTTCTCCCCATGTTGAACTGGTTTTGAACACACACGCCATCCCCCCCTCCCAAAAAAAATCACATTTCCTGTCTTCTGTAATACCAAGAAAAATGTAGTTCTCTTTTCCTTGATTGTCAGTTTGATGACCAGACAATGCTTAATTAGAGGAGGTCGGAGACAGTAGCTACACAGGGTCAGATTTTGCAACTCATCTGCAGCACTGGAAGCTAAAAAATATTTTTAGATCTGTGGAATTTTTGTATCTTGTGGTCAGATAATTTTCAACAGAATCGAATACAATTTTTCTGTGACCCTTGACAGAGTTTTTTCATTTTAGTAGTTTTTGTTTGGGGAAATATTCTAATTGTATAAATTGATGGTTTATGACAGACGAAACTTATTTTCTACATCCACTTCTTATGCTGCAGAAGCCTTTTTTTTAATAATACTTCTAATCTTGGCAGCTATAAAAATGATTCTTCATAATCAATATTTGTGTCCTGATGTATTTCTTAGGAAATGTGTGGAAAAAAATACTCTGTAATGGAAGTTTCCCTCAAACTGTAGGATCAGGCACCGTATTTTCTCATTGCGTGTTCTTGTTTCTAGGCACTGTTGTTGCCCAACCATCAGTCATATAATGAAGCATAAACACAAGCCTTTGCAGGATCAAGCCCTTTAATAAAGAAATATATGCATCCCAAATTGTTGCGAAGACTATTAAACAGGCTTGGTGTGAGCTGAAGCATAATCACAAGGCTGTTTGCACTATTGCATTTTTTACAGCTAGTTTGGGGCCAGCATGGACCTTGAGCTGTTTCCAATATGCAGTTTGTTGAGGCCACTCTGTAGGGTAATAGTTATGTCCTAGGACATATGTCATATCGTGTCTGATCAATCTCTACCTCATTTCATTTATCAATGTAGATATAGCCCAAAAGTTCTTACATGGAGTTTGGCCTTTTCTTTAATTTTCTCTTCGCTGCCTGACAACACCATGAGGGACGTTAATGGCATCTGTGAGCCCTGGTATTCAGTGTTTGCAGACTCACGGGTAATTTTAAAAGAGAATCTTATCTTTGAGAAAACAAGCAAACCCTTAAAATTGGTAAAAGGGCCTAGAAGGAATGAGGCTAATCTTTCCACTGCAGTATGCCAGGGTAAAATCTTTGGGCCACAAGAATTTATCTTACACCAAGGTCTGGCCGATAACTTGAAACAAAAAAACTCTTGGAAGAACCTGGACACTATGAGGACAGGTAGTCCAACTGCTCCGTATGGTATGTGTTGCATGCTGAAGAGGCTGCTAGTGATGGAAATAGGCTGCCAAAACCTGCTTTTTTCCTAGAAGCTAATAGAAATTGTGAATGCTGTGTAGGTATGAGTATCTACACCAAACAGAAAAACATTGCTGTTTTTACAGATGAGGTGAGACTTTTTGCAGGTCTTTGGAAATGAGGTACTGGTTTCAAAATGTGCATTGTACTACATGTCTGTATTAGCTCTGAGCTGCCTGTCCTCTGGGCAGACATGATGAACACAAGGTCTTATGTCCTTATCTTAGCTCTAGGTGAGCAGAGAGCTTGGATATATTAGTCACATTCTCATTCAGGCCTTCCACCCTTTTTCTACACACACACAAGTTTATGCAGAAAATATTGGTATTATTAAGCTCTGAAGGGAAAAAAAAAAAGAGCAGTGAAGGCAGAGAATATAAGGCAGCAGAAAATAGGACACACTGCTCCCTTTATATGTAATTTATTTCCATCACAAATATGTGAAAGTAAACACTCTGCTTTCCCACCTTAGCAACAACTTTGTGCACTGGCTCAGTGCTGGTTCAGTACATTTTCCAGGTACATTAGGAAATAGATTAAAAGCAGAGAAAAGGCTTGTAATGCCAGCAGCTGAAATCTGGAGGCTTGCACGGCTGCTGGTCTTCCAGTGGTGTGGTGGCTATCCAGGAAGGTTTGTCATCCTGAACAAAGACGGACAGGGTGGCCGGGAGGGCTGGATTAAAACCATCAGTAAAAAGTCAACAGATCTGGTGTTCAGGAGAGACTCACTTTTTGAATCACAGACCAAAGTCTTTCTGCCAGAGGGTACCAGCTCTTTCTCCCCATGTTTTCTCCCTGTAAACCTGTGTGGCTGATAGAGGTGGACAGCCTAAAAACCTGGCCTGCTCTATGAGGCCAGGATGGCATGGGTGTGGTGTCACCTTGGTGTCTTTATTGGTGGGGGATGAATCTACCTCCTGCAATTTGTATTGATAATGATACCGTACCGAAATAGGTTAAAAGTAACTGGCTGTGCCTGTTGTCTGGAGAATACCCACCTTTGGTCTCTAGAGAAGCTGCCTGCACCCACAGACCTTTCTCTCTTCGGAGCACAACCCTGCCCTGCACCTGTGGGAAGGTGGTGAAGACATGCAGATGTTCAAACCCTCCCCACCAGTGGAGAGAGGCCCCACCACTGCCTGTAGTCCCCTGGGAGACGGTGACATGGTGGAGAGGTATCCCCTTGGCCATGACACCATGTCACACTGCAGATTAGTTTCATGTTTTTCTTCTTTTCTCAGCCCAGGCTGCTGGCACCAATTCCTTTCTGAGTCCATGTGTGCAATCAAATGCAGTTTATGGCTGGTACCTTTTTCTCCATTTACATTCTTCCAAATGAAAGCTTATTTTTCTTTCCTGCCTCTGCTTGTGACCTCTGGCAGTCCCAGCATATGTCTTTGTATTAAATGGTGTTTTGAACTTTTTATTTTTTTCCCCAAATCCTAATTTATTTATTTTTTTCCAGCTTCAACTTCTGTTACATTTTCCAGGTCGTTACTATAAAACTTAAATAAATGGTTCCTCTTGATTTTAATTAAATATGTAGCCTATTGTAATTCTCCAGACATCCTTAGTCCAATTGGTTATGATTGAATTTAGTGAGAATTTAAATAAAATGTGGCACACACTGATTTTGACCCAGTACACACCTTCTCCCAAAACTGATAATGTGGTTTAGACAGATTGTTTACAAAAGTCTGGCAAATGTAAAGTGTTTTCTTTTTATCTAGACTTTCATAGTGTAACTTATAACTGACCTTTATAAGACTAACGCATGAAAGAAATGAGAAGTGTGACTGTTCCTAAGGTACCTGTATTTATAGCTTTAAGAGCAATGGCACTTTTTAAGAATAAGTCTGGGACTGGAAGTCCAGCCTGATTAGTTTTATTTTCCTTACTCTAACTGATGAAACTCAGGTTAAAAGAAGTTCCAAATAAGGAGTATCCCTTGCTGTTTGCAATAAATCAACTGCTTTTGATCCCATCACAAAAGCTAGAAAAGCTAAGAAAAACTGACTTCTGTATTCCTTGGAGATTATGTATTCTTGCTATTTTTATGATTATTGTTATCATTTTTAAAAGTTTGTATAGCAGTCCTTTTTTGTTGTCCTACAAAATGCAGTGCCTTCCACTTAAAGCAGGAGGGTGAACAAATTGTTTTGCTTTGCATTATCTGTGAAACATAACACATGCTCCTGCAACATGCTTACTGCAGAATTAAATGGCATCCTCTGGGAGAGAGCTCGAAAACAAATGGATCCTTCACAAAAAATCAATAGACTGGGATTGCTGCTAGGACAGCTAATGTCCCTAACCGTTACCTTTTCACATTGTGTCCTCAGCTTTGGAATTAATTTGCTTAGCTCCATTAGAGTTTTTCATTATTATTATTATTCCTCCTGTGTTTCTCCCAAATGGCATCTGAAAATGTGATTGTGCATGTCAGAGCACTTAGCAGGTCCTCCTAGTAGAACAATGAAAAACTTGGAATATTAAATGAAATTAGGCTGTACTTGTTATGATTATTTTCCTCTGATTATAGAGTGTGCTTAAATCTATGTAAAAAATGCTAGAAACTCAAGCAGAAAGAAGACAGAGAATGAATAGTTAACTCTTAGGAGGTTTTAGTTCGTTAATCTTTTCCCTTCTAACCCTAGTACTGGGGCATGTCGGTACATTCCCGTTTGGTATGAGTCACACGAAGAAGGAGGACCCGAAAAAAACGCTGTCACTGCCTTCTGTTACCTCTGAAAGACTTTTTTGCCCACCTGGACACTGCCGGGCAGGTGACGTGTCAGCTTTTTCAGTTTTGCTCCAGGCAGATTCACCTGTTACCAGGGAGGCTGCTTCCAAACACGTGTCGGTTGGCATGATACAAGTTCGCCGAAGTCCTCTCAAAGGCACTGGACTCTGGACTGGGAGCAAGCGTTTGGCTCTTGGGGTCACTCCTCCCAAGCTCTTTTCCACCTGGCACCTCCCCAACACCATTCTGACGGGCAGCATTGCCATGACCAGGACCCCTTCTCTTCTCTGCACCCCATCGCCCTGGCAGAGCCAGCGTGGGGCATCACAGGGGGACCAGCAAGCTCTGCAAACTGAGCGGGTACCGTAGGACAGGTGTGTTCAGACACCGAACTGAGGTGAAGAAGGAGATTGATTGCCTTCAGCACCCTCCATTATCACTGCCAAGAGATGGACACTGCAGACCATAAGGCATGAAGAGTCACTGCTGAAAGCAAGTCTCTCTTTCTGTGTAATAGTTATGTAAAGGGAGCAGCCGCAGCCTTACCTTAACGCAGCTGGCTTGCATCCCTGGAGTGAAGCAAGGGGAGCCAGGGCTCCCGTGGAAATGGCGAACGCAGTGGCAGTCTATAACATCCATGTCAGGAGCGTGGCTGGGGCAACTGCATGCTCATTAGTCTGACCTAGAAAGCTTACGGTGCACTTGTCAGCAGAGAAGGTGGTTAAAGATACAGGAAACTAGAAAAAACTTCTACATCTCTATGAAAGGAGCTCATGCCAGACTGGAGGGTAGTCTGGAGAGGAAGGAAATGCTGTATAGCAAATCTAATTGGACTTCAGAGGAGCATCTCACCCAGTGCCACGCAGGAAACAATTACTTACACTGGAGGAGATGGCAATTAAGAAAGGAGCCACGAGGCATTCAAAGGGGAGATAGATAGTGTGCTGCAGTGCAAAAGGGAGTATCCAGCCAGGGAAAGCTCGCTAATGTGACTTTCTAAAGGGTCCGTCTTACAATCTTTTTTGTAAGGACCAGAGCACAACCTGTCAGAGTAGCATTTTAATGGCTTTTGCAGCACACACAGAGCTGAAGTGCATTGCTGATGAATGGGAAAATCAGGAGTATCAGACAGGAGAACTGGGTGACCTTGAGCACCGGAGAATTGATTTTGCAGTGAAATGCAACAGCCAAAAAAGAGAGCAAAGAGGTCACTCATGTAGAGATTAATAACAGAACTATTTGCTGTTAAATGTCATCTCACTGGTTAGCAAAGAAGGGAGAGGGAAGTTTCTGGATGTACAAGGCATAGGACCAATGAGGCGGTAGTTGCATCTTTTCTGGAATACTTTGTTGGGTTTTGGTCCCCATAGTACGGAGCAACCATATCTTTCTTGGACTGTGTTCAGGGAACAGCTACAGGACAGTCAGGGGAAAAGAGGACGTTTCTTAGTGAGGGCCAAGACAACGTGGCTTGCTTAGTGTAATAAAACGGATGCTGAGAGGAGATAGAACATCTCTTCAGAAGTACTGCAGGAAGCGAACTTGGGAGGGGGAAAAAAGGACAAAGTTGGCACTTACATAAGTGCAATAAAGATAAATTTAGCTTGGAAACAGCCAACCAGTCTGAGGGTTTTGGAAGGGATGATCTGGAAGAGCCTTACAAGTTTTGTGTCCCAGCGTTTAATTGCAGAATTAAAATTTGTCGTTCAGATAAAAACAGCAAAGGAGGGATTGCACAGTGTTTACAATTAATATTAGTTGATTTATATTTGTTTACAATTGCTTAGCAACACTATTCATCAGAACAGCAACTAGAAAACAAAATCCATTGTACATGGAGATATGAGGACAGGCCTCTGTGATAAACGGAAAAACTAAAGGTAATGCACAATTTGCATAGCATGGCCGTGAATCCTGTGCACTCCCTTGTGAGTATGTGCATCAAACAGGGTGCTCATGGGCAGTACAGTGTTAGATGACATCTGATTTTTCAAAGGCATAACTATCGGCACATTTGAGCAAGTATTATCTGACCTTTTAGAGAGATCATTTAAATGTCAGTGTCTTGGGCACTCATGTGCGCAGCAATGCCTAATTCCAAAACTGGGTGAAGGATGAAGAGAAGTATTGACCAAACATAACTTTTATTAAATATATTTTTCTGCTTCAGTTTTACTTCAACTTTTCATAAATAAATCTATCAAACTGCATTTAATCTAAATCATTATTACAGGCTAAAACTTTTGGAATTTTAAGTATCTTGTGCTTCCCGCTCAGTTATAGCTAGTAAATGTGTCAGGACAAATCAAGAGTGATTTTATATGTCATTTTGCACTGATTTTAACTTAGTCATAACTGATAAGGTTGTAGCTACTGATATGTAGTGGCAACTGGGCTTCAGAGACTCAATCTATGTTGTTTTTTAAAGGGCAAGAATAATATGATCACATTTGGGATCAGATGCTTTGGTGGCTGTCTGACCTTTTATTACTGACTTTAAAATAGTGGTGTCATGGATGGCCTGCCTTTATGGGAGTACACCAGAAATTATAAAAGAGAATTCAATATGGTTAAAGTTATTTGTTCATTTCTTATCTGTTCCAGTAATAGTTGTCACCAGTGATAGGATTTGCTCATACTTCCAGTTTGAATATTACTGCCTTCAGATTACAGCCACCTGATCTTGTTCAGTGCTTGCACTGCTACATAGAAGAGCTTGTTAATGTTGGTAACTCCCTCTTGTAGCTAACTACAGGTTATTATCTGGAGACACAAGGCTAAGTTACCTCTAAGCCTTCTTGAAAGACATTGGCCTCCATTTAGTGTTTCATTGCAAGGCAGGATTTCTAGATTACAAATAATCATTTTTGCATGCTTTCCAAATTCAGCATTTTTTATTTTAAAGCCTGGTCACCAGAACTTAACAGAGCAATGGTTTGGCCATTATCTACAGGTAAGAAAAATGCAGTTTCTGACTTCTTACTGAGTAGCCTGCTGTTGGAAAATAGGCGTCTTTCAGCATCCTTAGGAGAAGTGCTAATAAATATAACTGATATGAAAATGAAACGTAGCAATGTGATGGATTGAAAATATGGTAGAAGATATTTCAAAGTGTAAATATCTGTGCTTTTGTTTATCTTTAAGAATAGAAATTGGAGTGTACTAAAATGTGACATGTGAGATCATATTAATCAGTGGAAGTGTACAAACCTGATTATTTATCACAGCGTTGTTTTTAAAGGAACTCTGACTTCTATTTGCCTCTTACTTACCTAACACTGTTGCTGTTAAACAGTGTGTTCTCTTTGGGGTTTATTTGCTTGAAATACATGTTGCTTTGTATATTAAATGTAATACATAATAATTTAATTATCAGACAAAATACTGGTACTATTGCTTGTTACAGGGAAAAAATAAAGACCTTATTTCCAGATCATTATAATTTATTATTACTAACTAGTTTATCTGCTTATCAGCTACCTGTCTGCAAACAGCTCTGAATGCAATAGATGTTTGTTGACTATTGTTTAAAAATAGCTATTATTGACTTTCCTTTTATTAATGTAAATGTTAGGATAGTTTTATCTCTTTTTCTTCAAGTTGTAATTTCCCTGGGTTTTCATTACAGACCTTCCACTGTCCTAGTCCCTAATTCTTATGTTCCAGTGAGAGATCCCAACTTCTTTTTGTGACTGTATTGGAGCTCTTTGAACATGCCCCATTTCACCTCTGATTTGGTTTTGCAGAATCTGCTTTGTACCTTAGTATATCCCTTAGCTCTGTTCTTCTGCAAACACCTAGAAGCTGCTTCTCTTGTATATAGTTTATAGCTATGGCATCTAAATGTCATAAATCAGATGACCACAGACAGACACCAACACTTTCACCTTCTCTGTGTTAGTTTTTCCTTAGTTTGTTTCTTCCTCTTTCTCATGATCATTTGCCCCAGAAACACACCTCCATTTTTAGCTTTCCCCCCCTCACTTTTCTCCCTCACACATGACAAGGTTGCAGTAGAGAAGGTTGCTCTTTCAGGAGAGGACGTTATTAAACCAGTAGCCCTAAACATCAGTCTAGGATGCTTTCTGGGATCTTCCTAACCACAATTCTTTTGGGAACCTTTCCCAATCCCTGAAGTGGAGAGCATCACCTCAGCTTTTGTTAGCCATAGTTTATAGTTGGTTGGTCAAATAAACAATCTTCTACCAAACCTTATCCAATTACCCCAGACATCTGTAGATTAGGAGGAAGAGTCTAAAGAGGATCTTACAGAGATATGGGGATGCTTCTTTTCACTGGAGAGAGCTGCTGGTGTTTTGTACCCATCCCATGGCATTTACTGCCTATCCCAGACGTCATGCCTCATACAAGCACCAAAATGACGAAGAACTAACCTAGAGTGATAAAGTATGTAAAAAAAGAATAATCACAGAAATGGTAGAAAGGGCTTCTTGCTTTTAATTTGAGGAGCTGGCAGTGATTTGGCATGGCTGGGAGGACTCATGTTTTGCCATATTTGTGGTACAGCAAAGTGAGTCAAGGACAACATGCTTCTCAAACTAGCAAGCTTCCCAGCCTCATCCCTGGTTTCTTCCTGATTCTTCCCTGTTCCTACTGACCTTGCCAAACCCCATGGCATGAGCCCAGCGGAGCCTGTGATGCTGCAAGGTCATGGATCTCCAGGCTGCAAAGCATCTCCCTCAGTAACCAGTGCTGTCTGGCTCTGCAGCCTCATACATCCTTGATAGCAGTGATTTTGCCTCACAATCTCCACTTGTGAAAGCCCTAGGTGAAACAGAGAGTATTCCCTGTGACTCCTTGTCACTTACTGGAGATCGGTGGTGGGAGACAGGTTATAGACAAAGTCAGCCTGGAAGGAAAGAGTAGCTTATCTTCGTTTGAAACAGAGCCAAGAACAATATATCAATGTCCATACATATTTAACTCTAAGGACTGACTCAGGATTTGTCTTGCTGAGGTGCCGTTTTGGAAGTTGAGGTATGGAAGTAGTTTTCTTCAATATAAGTAGCTGCTATCAGAAGGTGATTGGTAGCGCTGTTGCTTTGCCTGTATTTTTGCTGCTTGTAGAACAGTTAATGCAGTGCTTTGCTGAAGTCTCATGTAATGCTGTTATGTTACCATGGCACACATACAAAAATAAAAGCACTGTTGTCAGGGTGATGTAGTCAAATTATTGCCACCCCATTTTTCCAGTATTCAGTTAAAAAAGATGTAATTTTTTTTAAATGTTTCGACTTTAATGTCATTTGAACTCATGAAGGAAACAATAGCCAAGTGATAATATGCAAATTCACATAAACAAGGTAGTATGAACTGAAGAGAAAGCAATGAAAAATAGCTTTGTCATTCAGGTTCTGCTAGGGACAATGGTGAGAAAGGAGGACAGTGTTTTGTAATGATGAGAACCACTTTGATATTATTGCTTGAAATAGCTGCAAGCAGGAGCCATAGATAATAATAATCCTCAAACTGTAGAGGTTGAAAGCTCCAAGAAGCCCAGAATGACTGCAGCTGCCTTGAGTGATGGTGGAACAAAGCCATATAGTTGTGAATAGTTTATGCAGATGAAATATAATCACAGAGTCAAAATGTGTAGTCATCAGGTTTGAGATCCAAGAAGCAGGTGGTTCACGTCTATCTCAGCATTTTGGAGGGGTTCCCTGGCATCAACCACCTCAAAGAATCATAGACTAAAGAAACAGTTTTGATATCTACAATTAGATAATACAAGGGCACCATCACTTCAAACACAAAATTATTCCTTGTCTCTGGTCTTCTCCAGACATTCAGTGAGGCAGATTGTTCCTGTTTCATAATAATGCCTCAGAACTCAATGCCACTTTTTTCTGGAAGTGCTAAATGGAAGCTAATGACAGAGAGGAAATTATTTCCAAGTTTTGCAACTGGCAACCATTACCAGAGGATCCATGAGCTTTTCAAATCCATTTTTCTGTATTTTAAATCATGGTTTGTCAAGAACTAGGCAACCAAATGTGTAGAGAACGTGGCCAAGGTAGCCCCCTGGTCCTGAATTATTTAGGACCTGATCATAGCATTTGCAGATCTCCTTACTGTTTATAAAAAAGAACTGCATTAAAAAATTTTACCAATAATGTTCTGCTTTTGTATTCCTGGAAGAAAATGACCACTTTAATTATTAAAGTTTTAATAGCCCTGCAGTTTCAGTGGCCACTTAGTATCCCTGTACTGTGATGGGGTGTCTTAACTTCTACCAATCTTAAGTATTGCAGAACTGAATGCAGTTTTGCTGCCTCAAATTTGAGAGAAAGGAACACTTTAAGGAAGAAACACTAACAGTGTTGAATAAACAATCTTAGGACTTTTGACACGTTTCAATATTTTTCTATAGCAAATGAAAAATAATAAAATACCACGTGTATTGAGTATGGATCTGAAAGTGGTCCTCTTCCTTCTTGATTAAAGTAGAATTTTATTGATGAATTAGCAGATTATGTGATCAATTTTTTCATTTCTATTCCTAAGAAATAATTGAATATATGATCCAATGCGGCATTGAGTCTAGACAGCAGCAGCTGAGCAGCTACCCTTCCATTCTCCCTTTCAGTTGCCAACTTTAAAAATGCATAGCACATACTTAGTCAGTGAAAAATGGTGAGCCCAGGCATTGATCCATATTCTTTAAATCCTTTCATTATAAATTCTGTTATTAGAAATTAAAATCTTGGTATGCTGACATTTCACTCCAATTTCCTTACCTGCATATTCATGGCAATCATTAGCTATTCACTGCATGTTTGTGTTTAATAACCATTCTGTAATGCTGCCTTTTTTCCCATTTTTCATGGTTTAATTATTCCAGTTAGAAATGAATAAAACTGCCAGAAGACTAAGGAAATGGCTTCTTCATTATTTAGGTAATGATTGCCCATCACTGGTTAGACAAGTGGATTGGGATTCAGGTGGCCACATGTCAATATCTGCAATTTTGACCTGTGTGTTTAAGTTAGTCCTCCCAGGCTCCCTTTACGAATGAAGAGAAAAAAAGCATTTAATCCCAAATTCAGCTTTTGAAATTGATCAGATGATTTGCACCCTAAAAATGCTAGTTTTATTGACTGTATATGGAAACAAGAGAGACTAGCTTAGATGTTTGCTTTGTTATGTCCAGAAGTAGATGAGATGAATCCCATCCCTGTGCTCAAATTATTCATAAATGCTCACAGGTTTTGTGTGATGAAAATTCTGATATGAATGTACTGTGGCTGTGTTTCTTGATGTAAAGGACACAGTCCATTCAGTGCTCTGCACAGATGAGCAAGTCCTCTTCAGTGCAAGCACTGAAAGCAGTACAGTCATGTTAGGACTACATTTCAAATGGATTAGATTACCCTACTTTTCACCTTGGCTAAATAGTACCAGGGTATTAGCATGTCCACATTCTTTCCAGAACAGATCAGTTTGGGGAACAGCTTAATACTCTGATTGTAGACATACAGAGGTGCTGTTTGATATTTATGTTGGAAGATAAATGGAGTGGACTTGACCAGATTAGGTCCTGCTATGCAAGCAGTGTATATCACAGTACAGATAATAATACTTATCTTGCCCCAGCAAGCTTGGAAAGAGCTAGTTTATAAACAATAAAAAGGGAGGAACCTGAATGCAAATAGCGTTATTTAGGAATGGTGCATCGCAAGGGCCTCTTGCATGCAAGAGCGTTGAAAAAGGTGACAGGTGTTGAATATGGAGACATTTTTTTGGTTCTGCAGTTAACCTAGGACATTGCCTTAATGGTGGTTTTTCCTGTGGGTTCTTCCCCTTAGGATGATTTCCAGCATGCAGCCTCAGAAACCAACTGGGAGTCAGTCACAAGCTCTATTTCAGTAAGTAATTTGTTACTATTTTGCCCATGGATGAATTGATAGGATGGCTTGAATCCAGCTCACTAAAGTGGTGTCTGCACAGAGAAACCATGTATTCACCTTTGGCAGAGGATGAAATAAGTGTTTATCCAACTCCTACTGGAATCAACCAGTGTGTTTTTAAGGAAAAAAGACTGAGGATATGCCATCAGGTGTTGTAAGCATGAGACAGCTATTGGTAAACATATCTTGTTTTCAAACTCATCCTGTCAAGATGAAAATGGAAGGTACAAACTCCTTACAATTTTCAGTTGTAAAATATCTTGACCTAAGTAAATGATTATACTTAAAACACACCATCAGGAAAATGGATCTAGCTTTTCTTTGTCAATACTGAGATTTTTTTAAGTGTCTGTAATAGTATCTCTAAAGTCTCCATATTCAGCAATGAAATTTGACTTGGGAAAAAAAAAAAGAGAAAACAAGTAATCCAGTATAAAATCTTATTTTTCCTGTCATTAACATTTCTGTCATTGTCCAAAAAACTGTCACCTCTTTTCCCAATTATGTCCCAGTTAAATGTCCCAATTACAGTTGTATTTTGGGTCCACATTGTGGGTAATGGCAGTGTAGCATCAGAATTTATAATATGTGGAGTTCTCTTATAAACTGTTTTAAAACATGAGATGAGTATAAGCACTGAAAAGCAGACTTGAAACCAATGAGGAAAAAGTTTGGAGCATTCATGGAAGAAGGTTTTGTGATGGCCCCTTTGTTACAGTAGCTGCCAAGAGTTGCCAGTGGAGGAGCAGTAAATAGAATATGGATAAATTCCACTGATTAGTGTCCAAGGCAGTTAGTGGGTACAGAGAAAATTTTGTAATGCTGAAATTAAAAGAGGTTAAGCCACTCTCACTTGTGCTTACACTTGAGTTTGTAAATTACACTTGCGCTTCATTTTACAATGCATTGATAGCCTTGAACTAATTGTGCTGAAAGTCCTGAGTAGTAATGTTATCATGGCTGAGATCAACTGGATGTGCCAAGCCGGAGATGTTGAAACACTCGTTTACTGAAAGATATAAACTCATTTTTCATTCTAATATGGTGCTGGGAAAAAAATCTATGTACTAGAATATTTTGTTTAAAAATATGGTAGGCTGATGATTGAAAATGTAAGCTTAGGGCTCCCTCATCAGGTAACTGTGAAGATGAGATCAAGTATATGGTAAACGCCATGTTAGTTCTCCTCCTTAGCATCCTAAAGTGCACAATATGCCAACAATAATCCAGTATTTTTTTAATATTGAAAAGAAACCTGTTATTTGTCTTTCACATCTATTTGTTTCTGAAATTTGTTGTTAATGTATCACAGGTGAGAAAGTTCAGTACCCATATTACAGTAGCCCTTGATGCTCAAGGTCACGCAGAAACCTAGAGCTAAACCACAAATAGTACCCCAGTTTCATCCGTTTTCCCATGCTATCCACTATCTAATTAAACATAACTTTTTCTACTGAGCATACATTGCACCCACTTGCCCTTTCTTATCCTCAGGGAAAATAAGATAGGGAGGTTAAGTAATTTTTCCCAAAAGCACCAAGGAAAAAGTCTGAGGACCCAAATTTTTCAGGAGACAGCTTCAGGGATTCTGCTGTGGTCCTGAGAAGCAGAAAAACAAACTCAGACCTGTCCATGGCTGACAAGATCACATACTGTTCTGCTGATGCTCAGTAGGCATGGCAGATCTACGTTTTGCCCCTCAAACCCACAGGCAACCTAGAGACTCACTCCTTTGAAGATCTGGGTACATTACAACTCTAAAAATGAAAAATTGGGGGTGAGAAAATTTATTCTTCTTTGTCTGAGATCATATCACAGAACCATATTTTGGGTTTGTTTTTTTTTTCTCATAAAGTTTGCAGGGGGTTGTTGCGGCCCACGTGCAGGACCCGGCACTTGGCCTTGTTGAACTTCATGCAGTTGGCCTCAGCCAATCAATCCAGCCTGTCCAGATCCCTCTGTAGATCCTTCCTACCCTCAAGCATGTCAGTGGTGTCATCTGCAAACTTGCTGAGGGTGCACTTGATTCCCTCATCCAGATCATCAATAAAGATATTAAAGAGAACTGGCCCCAGTACTGAGCCATGAGGAACACCATTTGTAACCAGCAAAGCTTCGCTCTTGCTTCTTGCATTTCACTCTTCCTCTTGTCCTTTCTTCGGATGCGATCTCAGAAGCCAGATTATGACGAGCACAAGCTCTTCGAAAGCTAGTACTGTTCTTGGCAGGACGAAAGAGAGGCAGTTGGGTTGGCAGCTTTGAAGTTGCATTTGGGCCTGTCACATGATGTCACTGCCAGTGGGTTATCTGAGCTGTTGAAATAATTCCTCTTGACTTGGCTGTCACTGAGAGAAAGTTAAGCTTTCTTCTGTGTGTGAATGAGGTTGCACAAATCTCTTGAGTAGGAGCTTTTATATGAAAAGAAAATGGGGAATCCCTGCAGCCTGTATGAATTTGAAATGCGCTGCAAATTCACAGCCTGACCTGCAGTTCTGTAATAAAATGCAGAGTTGAACATTTGAAAAAAACCCTCTCATTTTCTAAGCCACACATCTATGGCCTGATTTTTATGCTGCTGTTTTCTTCGGCATCCTCACAGCATCTCCCTCACTTCTGAAAGGTAGTCGAGGCTGACATTTCCCTCTGTGGCTGCTGTCACATATGAGCCATGAGCCCCACTGAGCTCTCCTCGGTAAGCAAGTAGCATTTGGGTGCATTTTTCTTTTGTAACCTCAGAGCCTGCCTTAGTACACCGTGTGATGCCCACCCACCGCCCAGTCTCTCCTGCAGCATTGTTTTAGATAAAAATGCTGGTCTCACTCTACTGGCGTGAGATTTTTAACACCCGGGGCTCCCGTCTATCTGACAGTCGTTATTCCAAGCCACTTAGAAGTCAGGAGAGGTGCTTTGAGGTATGCCTTCTCTTCTAGTGGGTCATGAATTTTTACAGCCATCTGCACTGTGTCTTATTTAGCACTGCATTGTAGAGGCATTGCAGTCACAAGTGGGCCCTCTGACACTTCTTGTCCTCTTGGTGATAAGCAGTAAAGCGCAGCTGTGCTCTCTTGACTGCAATATTGTAACGTTCGCTATTTCTTCTTTCTTGTTTTTAATGATTTGGACTGCCCATAATTTCAGCAGATATGCAGTAAAATATCAAGGATTGTTACTTTTGTGATATAACTTACCATTAAAGACAAATGTATTTTGAAAGACATATATACTTTAAAACTGTTTCAGAGAGCATTGAAGGACACAATTCTGCAAAAAAGTGAATAACTATACTCAAATGAGTTCACCTTTCCACTACTACCCAACTGAGTGAATTTAATCACAAAGATAAATAGTTTAACATATGAATTTACTTGGAGGAGGCAAAAAAAATATTTTGGGGAGCTGTTAATTTTTTTGCTAAATTACTTCAGACCTGGGTTTTCATGAGGTTTTTCTTTATTTCAAGGGGGTTTCTAGGGTTTTTCTCCCAATGTTTTAACTTATAAGACCAAAATCCAAACAACTTCTGTGCTATATCAGGGCCTGTAGTGATAAGACAAGGGGTAATGGGTTTAAATTGAAAGTGGGAAGGTTTAGATTAGATATCAGGAAGAAGTTCTTCACAGAGAGGCTGTGGAGGGACTGGGATGGGTTGCCCAGAGAAGCTGTGGATGCCCCATCCCTGGAAGTGTTCAAGGCCAGGCTGGATGAGGCTTTGAGCAACCTGGCCTAGTGGAAGGTGTCCCTGCCCGTGGCAGGGGAGTTGGAACTAGATGGTCTTTAAGGTCCCTTCCAATCCAAATGATTCTATGATTCTATATTATGATTCTTGTTGGATAAAATCAGGTATTTTTATTGTGGTCCTGCAGAAAATAACAGACCTGCATCAGTATTTTGTCTTCTACATATTTTACACATACTATTACCCTTTGTGCTTGGACAAAGCAAAAATTGATATCAGAGTAGTGATTATTGTGATTTTAAATAATGATTATTAAAAATGTTTAAAGTCCTCTCCAGTAAAAATGAAACTGCTGCAATCTTTCTGTCAAAGTCAAGTTGTGCCATAACTTCAATGGGAATGAAATACACTCAGAGAATGGTACTTGGCCCTTTCTTGTGGGAAATAATATTCCTTTCAGTATTGTGATATAATGGTGAGGATATTACTATGTTGGTAATCGCAGTATTCATTGTTACATTGCTGAGATTCAAATATCGCATTTTCTCTCATTTGCTTAATAACTTGTATTTTTGGTAAAAGGGTGGGAGAATTAGCATTCATTGGTGTTTCATAATACATTTAATTCTTGGGAATAAAGGACCATCTTTTCAAGTCTTTAACCAAGCCAAATTTGTTGTCCAAATTGACCAGGGAAAGACAGTCTAGTGGACTTGTTGCCTTTGTCTTTCTCTGCTGTTGCTTCTGATCTGCGTATTACGGATTTACCAACAGAACTGGCAGAGCTGTGAAGGCATCACCTCAGCACTAAAAAGCACCTGCATTCTGTGGTCATGGCCATCACTGGTTGAAAAAGACATTTCCATTGCATTTTTGTATATGTGCAAACTGTCATCCCCTTTGAGGAGTGGGTGTGCATGTTGACAGTCCATCAGTGGCGGTGCTTCCACTCACTGCGTCTCATCCAGGATTTGCTTGAGAGTTCCTTAGTGTCTTTTCTCCTTGCAAAAAGAAAACACAGGCATAACAAAGCCTCGCCCGTGTAAGGACTTGGAAAGATGGCCCAAAGTAGCTGTTTCAGTCAATAATGAGACTCGTTTCTCAATAACTGTTTTCAAATGTTTTAAATGGTGCTGCAATTTATTCCAAATACACTGAGATGTATGTCACTCTTAGGGGGTATCCTATCCCTCTCCATCAGTGACTGACCCTACGCTCACGGCAGAAGCACTGGATCAGACCATTGCTGCGTTTGACACGGTGGAGGATCTGCTCAAACATTTTAACCCTGACTCCTGGCAAGAAGATCTTGAGAATTTGTACACAGACAGTGGCCACCATTATCGAGGCAGAAGCTACCATGACAGGAAGTCCAAAGGTAGGCAAAGATACTTTATACATACTCTGGGACAAGACCAGGCTATTTCTTCACTCCTCATAGAAATGTCCATTGGTCAGGTATTAGATTCTCATGCCCGTGTTCCTGCTGGAGTCACAGGGCAAGGTACCACCTATTAAAACAGGAATAAGTCATTTAGTCCTTAATCATTTTCTGACTGAGTAGGATCTTGCCTGATAAATCTGACTGAAAACTGCCCATCGTTATTATGAATTCAGATACAGAAACTTAGGCCCCTGTGTAAAGGACAGATGGTTCTCAGCTTCACCCTCTTAAACATTGCTTTGTGTGTAAGGCATGGGGCTCCTAATCACCTGCACTATCATCCTCCTTTAAATACCCTGCTTAAGGATTGTACTCTGTTGAGTGAGAAATAATCACTTTTATCACATTGTGCTTAGAGAAGCATCTGGTGCAGACACCTGTATGTGCAGCTGTTTTTTCAGGATGTGAACATCTCTCTGTTTTTCATTATGTTGGCAAGTACATATTATGGTTTAACATCTTTTTCTGTAATTGAGCAAAGCACACATTTCTGGGTTACGTTTCTTGTTTCCTTCTGTTAGTTCAAACCATCCACCAAATGGTAAAGCAAAGGGATGTTAAGCTAGTAGAACAAACCCATAATGCTAAAGAAACACTGTTTAGAAGAGACAGTCATGCTCTGGGGTAACCGTGCACTGAAGGGCCTGATGAAATTGCTCTTTATGTCGAAGGACAGATCTCGGAGGTCTGTTAGGGTTCTCCAAGATGTCAGTTGCTGTAGTTTCACAGAAGACCTGGAGTAAAATATTTTGAGTTCTCTTGTTAATATTGTCTTCCATTTCCAAGTTATCTACTCTTATGCAATCTTTTTTATAACTTTAAAATTATAATGACCAAATCACAGTTCTGATTCTGTGCATTCCACCATTTATTTGCATCTCAAATCCCACCACCCCCAGATTAAGCCAGTGCTAAGCAGGGAGAGAGGATTTTAATTCAATGCTATATGTCATCGTCAAATGATGAGGCTTTGATCTTAAAAGGGATATACGGCCGCATCTGTATTAGGGAAAATAACATCAAGGAGTGTTCCCAGGCCCTGAAATCCAATCACCATATTGCTAAATTGGCAGTCTGGCCTCTGCTTAGTTTTGGCCTAGGCCAAGTGTCATTCTCCCAGGTGCTGGGCATGAATCAGGAGTTGGCAGAGGCCAGCTGCCATTCCTGGTGGGTAGTTTGCACATGGCCACCTTGCCTTGGAGTGTAAGAGGTAAATGGTAGGGATGTGGTCTATCCCATGGCCGTTTTCCTTTGTGCAGGAGAATGACCTCAGGCACATACAATGTATTAGTAGATACACAGCCAACTTCGTGCACAGTTTCCAAGACATGTTGCCTGTATCTGGTTTTGGGCTCAGCACTTCAAAAGAATCTGTGATAAAGCCCTGAACACCCATCCAGTGAAAACTAAACCTCTTTACTTCATTCCCTTTTGGCATGTCAAAAATTTCAGGCAACCTGTTTTGTGAAAAATGTCAACTAATTGCCATTGCGTCACTTGTCAGGTAGAGTTTGATCTCATTTAGGGGTCTGTGAAACATGATCTGTGAGTTTCTTATTCCCAGGCTGGATTTGACACCAATAGACATGTATATAAAAGAAATAAAAGGTCTGTTTTGATTTTAATATAAACTGATTAGAAACCTGGCTTCTGTACTGGTTTTGCTCTCCAGTTTTAATTTAATTCTCAGATCATATTTGGCCTAGTACCCCATATATTTAAATGACCACATTGATAAATAATACAGCATTTCGCTTTATTAATGCTGGCCTTGTAGGCTAGAGGTGTCAATCAGATCTGATAGTGCTTGGAAAATTCAGATGTGTAAATGTTTCTTCATTTACAATTGTTTGAGTTGGAAGGGACCCCAAAGATCCTATAGTTCCAACCCCCTGCCATAGGCAGGGAGACACCCCACCAGACCACCAGGCAGCCCCAAGCCCCATCCATCCTGGCCCCGAACACCTCCAGGGATGGGGCAGCCACAGCCCCTCTGGGCAACCTGTGCCAGTGCTTCACCTCCCTCTCTGGGAAGAATTTCCTCCTGCTATCTAATCCAAATCTCCCTGCTTTCAATTTAAAGCCATTACCCCTTGTCTGTCACTTCAGGAAAAAAAAGTCCCCCTCAGCTTCCTTGTAGGCCCAGAGATCCAAACACTCAACACACGAGTTGAGTTACATTTAGTATAAATTAATTTCAGCTTCTTGCTTAGCAAAACAATGTAAAAAACATAAAGAGTTTTCCAGGTATTATTTTAACACTTGATTTATTTTAATAGGGTTTTTGTTGTTGCTTTGGTTACAGGAATAAGAAAAAAAGCTTTTCTTTTGTCTTCAAGCTAAAAGCCAAATTCCCTGACTGTTAGCAGCCCTCTGGACAGAAGTACTTCACCACAATCAAACCCTTTAAAAAATCAGTTAAGAATTTTTATTTAGTCATAAGCTTATGACAAGATTAAAGGCTTGTTCTTGAATGATGTCAGGAGTAGGGAATAGCTTTAACAAATCCTTAAATTAGAAATGCTTGGTGGTTTTTAAACACAGACACTGTGGATCTCTGAGGAATGTTTATAGGCACCGGGATAACCTTGCAGCAAAGAAAGCAATAGATTATATCATCATTTATTTCAGATATCTATCTGTTTCTGCTTCCAGTTTAGGGTTTATTTTTTATTCTTAGTTAGAACAGCCCTGAGGCAGATAAGAACAATTTGATGTAATCTCTGCCTGTCTTTCACAGCCTTTTCAGAACACGTTACATAAATGGTAGAAATGAATCACTAATGGTTTCGCTGCTATCCGACTCTTTGCCCATACCAAACTTTGCCACAAAATTGAGCTTTAGAGGTAGTGTTGCTGAATACCAATTCTGATAACAGGTATAGTTGATAAATGATATCTAAATGGTATGTTTTCTTAATTTGGCAATCAATAATCTGCAAAGATAAAGATCAGGGTCAAGGAAATAAGGAGTACCGTATTTTAGCATAGCTAAAACTCACAGAATCAGACCGGAAGAAGTGGGAAGGCAGCTCAGCAGTTTGTCTAGTCCAACCCCCCTGCTCAAGGCACGATCATCAATAGCAGGTTCCTTGGGACGATGTCCAGACATGTTTTGTACATCTCCAAGGATGGAGACTACACAACCTCTCTGGATAACCTGTGTCTGATCACCCCCTGAAGAAACAGAAAAAAAGGTGCTGGTATTTTTAAAATATGAGTAGGTTTCCATGTGTTAAAGTTTGAGTCCAGTACCTCCTGTCCTTTCAGAGACGACTCTGGCTCTGTGTTCTTTACTCCCACCTATCATGTATTTATACATATGTACAGATTGATCCCTCCCTGGATGCCTCCGCAAGAGCCTTAAAGATGGAGTGTATGTTGATTAAATCTATATGTATGATAACTCCATTCCATCTACAGAATCTGATCTCACACCTCTACAACACTGATACAACTCTATTATAGAGTTAAATATATTTCTTTCTATTTACACCAATGAAGTGAGGTACTGGTATCAGGTGTGTCTCGCCAATAAAAACACAAGGTTTGAAATTTAATTCTACATATGTTCAGTGAGGTATGCTGTTAAACACTCCAGTAAAAGTTAATTATAGAATCACTGTGAACCCCAGGCTGGCAGAAAAGGAGAGAAAAGAAAGGGGAACACTCAGCATTCACATTTTCAAATCCTTAAATGAGTGGCCTTGTAAAAGCTATAAACTACAGTGTACACCTCCTACATGAAAATATGACAAGTAGATGTTTCAAATAACCTTTGCAGCAGTTGTAAATATACTCAAAAAGTTTGCTAACCATTGCTATATTTTAGAAACTCTGAAAGTCTGAATATTCAGCCTTAAGCTCATCCTAGACTTAGGAAAAAAAAGCAGATCATACCAAATAAATTATATAATTTTAAGGAATTCCTTTTGCATTGCAGTAATATGTTGTAGCTGATCTCAGTGTCGTAGTGATTTGGCTATTACAAATATAGAGCATCTCTAACAGGATATCACTGGCTATTGGGTTGTTAAATACTGTTCTTAACAAGATCACAGGTAGATATAAAAAAGGAAACAGGCATACTTTACAATTATTTTGATCTTCCAGACAAATAGGTTTCTATTCTTTTAGAGAATCATAAGGAGCATCCAGGCATGTTTGAAGGAAACCTCTTCATCCTACAGTTTAAGTTTTTGAAAGTGTCAATGTATCTGCTTGATATTAGAAGAGCTCCTCAGAGATACTGATGTAAACAGTTCCAACCATCAATTAAACATTTTTTAACTTTTCCCATATGGTTGTTTGCATTTATCTTTTGTTGTTCACTCTGAAGTTTTACATGCCATTGAAAAAGGCTTTATAATTTTAAAAAAGACCTCTGCCTGTGAAATGGCTTGTGTACAAATGAAGAAAGTAATGAGAAGGAAAGAGTTCACTGTTTCTCATCATTGAAGACAGAAGTGGATTCAAATGTCTGGGGGATAGTACCTAGAGAAAGGGGTCATCTTTAAAAAGGAATGAGGGGTTTTTGGGGGTTTGTTTGGTATTTTTGGTTTGCTTTGTTTTATTTTGTTTTGGCGGGTGGGTTTTTTGTTTTTGGCTTTTTGTGGGGTTTTTTTTTGGTGTTCCCCCCCCCCCACAAATAAACCTAGGAATCAGGAACACATGTAGATAGGTACATTCTGGTAATTAGCAAGACTACACACGCCTCTGAGATCAATTTCCTTTTTGGAAATAGTATGCAAGAAGCCTTTGGCTATCAGAAGAAATTAATCAGGTGGGACATTCTTACAATAACATCTGTCTGCAATGACAGCTTTACCAGTTAAATAAGCACTTGCTGACATAGCCACACTGCTCTCTGGAAGGGGAGCAGCAATATGAGACCACAAGTCTTCATGGAATGTTTCTGCTCTCCATTGCCAAACAGATTCCCAAGATCAGGCAAGTTTCGTCATGTCCTTATAATAGTTTTTAATTGTCACTACTTACAGTGGTCTAGCAAGAAGTTAAAATTTTAACTCAGGAATGTAATTTCTCAGGGGTTTGCAAACAGTGGCCAATAAATTACTGCAAACATCCATGTACTCTTGCTTGAAAGGTTCTGGGATGGCTGCCAGCACGTTTCAGCGCACTAGACAGGGAGTGCAGGCATCAGAAATGCTGAATGCCCGCTCAGTAACAGCAAATGGCAATATTCCAGGTAGATGGAATACCTTCTAAAATAGCTGCTAATTTAGAGTATTCCTTGTGCTGAAAAAACAGGATATTTCTTTTCAGTTGAGCTATAGTTCAGCTATGTTCTTCAGTTGAGAACTTAGTTGTCTGTTGCATGCAAACCACACACATTCATTCATTTCACAATCTAATTCAGATCTACATCTGTACTCTTCCCCCTCTGTGACAAATAAGGTTTTCCCTCATGCTTTATGTGACACTATTATCAGTCACTGCAGCGAAAGCTTTTCTTACTAAAACCTTTTTTAAAAGGCTAGTGAAATGTGCAGCATATTATTTATCACTGGAATAAGCTTTTCAATTCCACTGATTTCAATGAAGCTCTGTCTATTTACAACACTGATGGTTTGGTCTGCTTTTGCTACTTGACCCATACTACAGCTGATAATTGGTTTGCCAGTCTATAATAAACCTATATATTGTGAACCTTGCTTCCTGTGGATAGCTATAATCCCACTGAAATTCTGATCTCTTGTTCCTCTAAAATAATAGTTGCTGTATTGAGGAGGTTTGTCTTGGCATTGTGATTCTGCAGTAAATCCAAATTGTAGAGTTTTCTCCCCAGCTCCCAGAATAAAAACTTGGACAGTTCCCAAAGTTTTCAGGTAAATTTAACAAAGTGCTTATTGTGGTGTCATTAAGCATGTGCAGTGAAACAGTGAAAACCATCAGCCATATGTGTTGAAGACTAAAAGCACCAGGGATTGGTCATCATTCGGTATGGAGAAGAAAAATTTCATCAGTATCAGTGCATTTAAGTGGTTTAACCAGTAGAAGATGTGACTGTTTATCATATGTATGGAACTGCGTTTTCCAACACATGTTCAACCACGCTATAGCTTCAGTCAGCCTCAGCACTGCTCTGGATGTCTTGGACTGCTTGTACCATACCTCTGCTTTACCTGACAGTGCCCGGGCACACACCTTTATGTCAGTAGAGCATGAATGGTGAGGAGAAAGGGTTCAATACATTCATAGTTCTCTGAGGTATTCCATGCTCTGTAGGTGGATTTATTAAAAGCTAATTGTCAAAACAGCAGCACAACAACATTTGTTTTGAACTGTAAGACACATATGAAAAAAGATATAGAACTGAGCTCTGGATGCCCACTTGACACAATACTCCAACCACACTGCAATTCTATCATTTTCTGATGAATATTAACAAGGGCAAGCTATGAAATGCAGGCCCCTTTCATGAGTACATCTCTGTAGGTGCCAAAAAGAACATGAGAATTAGACATTTTCACAAAATTGGCACTGGTTTGCATGCCTTTGGTTAGAGACCCGAGGAGATGTAGGTTTCTGCTTGACATCCAGGGAAGGGTGGTCAGTTGCTGAGAAGTCTGTGCTCCTGTTCCCTATATAATATGGGCAAGTGTCTTGAGTGAGAATTACGTATTTTAACACCTTTGAGGAGCTAAGCCTTATATTCTGTCTGCATACAGGTGATTCTTAATGTGGCCTCTCCTCAGCGTAGTCTGGTGTCATGCTGAAATCTGGTTCCACACATCCACATTGACTTCATAACAGATCAAAGTCAGACTTTCAAACCTTATCTGCCCGCATGGATAGTGATGTTAATACCCTTTCAGGAAGGACAGAAGACATATAGGCATCATGGCAATTTAGTATCAATCATAGATTAATAGAATAATTTGGTTACAAGGGCTGGATCATCTCATCAGCTCATCTCATCATCTCTGGATCATCTCATCCTTGAGCGTATCCAGAGCGTGTCCAGACAAGGGCCACAA